>NC_056738.1:349527248-349827248 GCF_019279795.1 Protopterus annectens
GCAACATTTTTCAGACTGCTAAGTAATTAATTTTTTTATTATAACTTTAAGATGCTCTTGCTCTTTCTCAGATATATTTTTCATAAAACATTTACATTTCTCAGGAGAAGCCACATCATAAATGGGTGTCAGCTGTCACTTTCTTATGACACCCCTATGGACCAGAATGCTTTTTTTTTGAGGTTTGGACAGCCAACCATTACATTTGGTTTAGATTGTCATAGTTTGTGGCCACTTGTTTGTTAAGCTACTTTGAAACCACTCTCCTCGTTCAGAATAACCTCAGGCTTGAACTCTATTATCTGTACCAGTAAAGTTGTTATTTGGCTATAACACATCTATCCACTTCATTCATACGAACACTATACTTGCTGGCCATAGCAGTGGTCTTAGTTGTTATGCACTGGGACAATGCCTGACCACAGTACTTGGCAGAGGCTCAGAACAACCCGTGTTGTGTTCTGTCACTGCAGTGCTTAACTATTCTGTGTCCAGGCATTTTAGTCAAGTCGGTAGGACAACACATCTGGGGATGAAAACCTGACATGAAAATTCCTTTCAAGGGGAAATCCAGTTATATAAATTAACACCTCATGCGTTAAAGGCCTTAAAACTGAAAGCACACTACTATAAGGATAAAGATTATGGCCTGGACTGCTTTTAGTTATATTTCACATTAAAACAACGAGGCTGTAGCAGGGGTGATGTTTAGCAGTCACAGCTAATTACACAGTCTGTGGTAAATATGCAGTACAGATATCACAGATGTATAATGAAAAAGTTAGGCCATAATTTCATGCAGATGTTATATAATTACTTGAGTGACATGAGATTCAATGATTGCAATTAGTGTCTCAGTCCCAGTGCATGGGGTTTGATCCTGGTCTCCAGCTGTTGTCTGAGTAAAGTCGGCATGTTTTTCCACTGCGTAAGTTTCCATCTAAGTTATTTTCCTTCTGAAGAATGTAGCATCATTCGACTGACATCTCTAAAGGTTGTTTTTAGATTCTTACAGAAAATGTGTGCAAGATACTTCCCATACAGATGGATTCCTGAATCTGTCTCTTCACCAAACAAAAGTGTTAGTATCAAGTACTGGATATTTCACAGCCCTAACTAACACCATCGTCTGAAGTTCTCACATCCCTGAAATTACAATATACACTTGTATCTTTACATTCCCTGTATTATTTGTCTCTTTCTACACCAAACTAGCCTCAGACTCTTGAGAAGACTATATCCCAGAAATAAAAGGATGACATCTAATCAGACTCAATCACAAGTTTCTTTGGAGGTCTCCTGCAGCAGATCCATATCAAGGAAATGTCCAAGCAGTAAACAGTCAAAACAAAGCAGTAAACAGTCAAAACAACAGTAAGACCAAAGCCATACACGAGGCCGTCCTTGCATATTTTGTGGTGTGATTCTTTGCTGCACCACTTTTTTTGCTTGTTTGTTTGTTTGTTTGTTTTTTTAACAGCAAAATATTGATGTTTGATACAACTACAACAGGAAGATAAATAGTGGGTGAAAAATAAATGAAATGCATACTGAATGAATGTATTTTGAGTATTATTTTGTTAGAGGTGTTAGAAAGCTGCCACAAATAATCTTGCCAAATTTAGGACAAAATAAAGAAATGTAATAGCATTATGCTCAAAGAGAATATTGCACTTTTCTGCTTTGATGTGCTATTACTTTGCCCCAAAATGATCTAAGTCTTGACTGGAGAAACTGAACCATAGCAGAGTATTGTAGACCTTTGACCTACAATCCCTGAACACATGATGCTAGTCTTACAAAATGTGGGCACGTAACAATGCTGCAAAGCTGCTGCCAGGCTGTAATGTAGTGTTTTGTCAAGCCTGTCTGTGGTTCATGACTCAAGTCAAGATATAATCATAGGTCACAAAGCCTTTGTATGGCTACACAGATTATTCATGGTTTTGCCAGCCCAAAAGAACTCATGACATCGAAGCCTGAGAAATAATAGTGAAGAGTTACTTAAAAATAAATGCCACATAATACAGACAAATGCATGTATGGTACCGTATTCATAAACATAGTGCTTAATTACATAAATCAGCTATGTGCACTATGTTTAGCTTGGTCATATCATTAATGTGATTCATAAAACTGGATCATGGTAATGGCATGCTCTCACAATACATTCATGGATCATGCACTAGTGCGCATAGTACATGTGTTGTATGTGCAGCAGATACACGTAAGTAATTATTTGTTTGCCTGTAGCGTGAGCATATAGTCAGCACCTTAAATGTACAGCAAATGCCCTAGACTATCCTTTTAAGAGCAGCATCCAGCAGGCATTACAAGGGAATGGGGATAAACAACATTGTATCAAAACTCCTGGTCATTGTAGACTGCTTTTGTATATAATTCTTTTTAGTCATGAGCAAGAGCGAGTTATAAACCGATTAGCTCACCATCTATGACAGCAGAGGATAGCATATGTTAGTGGGTGGAACCCAGATGACTAACTGCTCCCACTAGGAGAAGCTTTACCACATTAGAGGGGGCATTATCAGGTGTGACTGAGGTGGTATGCTACTGCGTGCCACCAGGATGTGCTACTGCATTCTTTTAAAAAAATACTGATCTGTGCGCTCTGTGCCAGTAATGGTAATATAGCTGCTTACCTATGCTATGTTGTGCTGAACAATGCATCACCATTATTTGGTCATCGAGTACACACAGTGTTGTTTGTACTTTATGTCTGCAGTTGGATGTCTGTAAATCCCTGACTCTGATCTATGTGTAGTCTGAGAATCCCAAGTGTATGAATTGAGGACTATACTGTAGAACCTTGATTTATACGCCAACTGCATTCACTGACTCTTTCAGGTACACAGTTGTGCATCTCCTTGCTTCATTTTACAAAGATCCAGCTATGAAACACACAGGGCTCTGGTATTTGGTTTGTACCATGCTCCAGCCCTCTGTGATTGCAGACTGCAGTTATAAATCCTGCCTTGTACTTATGAATATGTTTCATGTATCTTTTTCACAGAGATGTTAGAAAAGTGTTTCAAATATCATTGTGAAATTTAAGTCAAAGTAAAGAAATGTAACATGATTATGCTTAGGCAGAATATTGAACTGTCCATCTTTCTGTGCCATGGCTTTGATCCAAAATGATGCAAGTCAAGAAAACCGAACCACAAAGTTGTGTTGTTGACCACTGAAACTCATGCCACAAACCCTGAAGATTTTATATTTCTTCTTCAAAATGTGAGCAGACAACAGCGTTACAAAGTTATGCTCAGAGCTATAATGCTTTTTAGTCCTGTTTCTGTTGCATGACTCAAGTCAAGATATTGTTGTAGGTCACAAAGCCTTTGCATGGATATACAAATTCTATATGGTTTTACCAGGATGACAGGACATTGCTGCCTGTAAAATAGGGCAGCAAAAGGTGGGCAGTGGTAATATTACTAATAATTTGTTGGAATTAGACTATATTTTGATGAAAATTCAAAAATTGCAGTTGGACAATGCCTATTTTTCGGAATGTTTGAAACTGAATATTGTGCCAAAGGCACTGCGTATGTGTTATTTTCCCACTGGTCTGGCTGCAAATTCTCCATTTCATAATGAACTGATACAAATGTTTGACAGGCATGGAATGGAGTACATGGGTCTGGTAATCAAACACAATGAGAAACTCATAGAGACTTTAAGTGAACAGGTGGTACATCTGGAGGGTTCAATTTTATAAGATTCTTAGTATAAGGAATTTGAGGTGGAATATGTTCGTATTTTTTAGATCTATTGAGGAACAGATGACTGTGATTAAGAATAGGAAGGTTAAAAAACAGGTTAGAGACCAAAAGACATATAGTGACAATACTGCATATCTCCACAATCTCAAAAGTGAGGGAAAACATTTTATTGGGCAACAATTGTAATCAGTGGAACAAAGTAGATTTGGTGGGGAGAATGCAGTAATAAATTATGTGAACATGGATGCTGAAGGTTTTTTGGGGACAGATGAATTTCCCCCACTGAGGCACTCAGAGCGGCTGAGAAATCAACAAGGTCAGAACCAATTTGCTTAGCAGGTGGAGTTCCAACAACCACCAAGACCATACAGGAGAGGCGGTTCGTACAACTGGAGTGGTTAGGGATATCTGAATAGGACATGAATGGCTGTGACACTATGATGGATACTCAAACTAATAATGTTGTTTTATGACCTGTTTCAATTTGTTACAATAGTGACCACAATTTTAAAGTGTGTAATTTTTCTTCAGTTTCTGTTGATAGAAGCTGCTGTGATTTGTTTGCAAAAGGTTTCACCTTCATTCCAAGTAGGTCTATGGATGTGGCTAATACTTTAATCTATTTGAAACAATATGTTAAAAAACTAAATTTTGAAATTATGTTTCATAATGTGCATAGTGTTAATAATCTTTTAGCAATTCCTAGCACCTTTAATCCTTCATTACATCCCTCACTGAAACTGTTTGAAAAATTATGTGAGATTGACATATGGAATTTTCATGTATATAATTTACCAGCATTTAGTAATGTTAACCAGTCTGAAAGGATTAGTTTAAAAAGTTTGAGATGTAATAAGTCCATCTGAATTATGAAGCTTGCAATAATGGATACTTGTGATTATGTTGTGAAAATGAGGGTGATTCTTACTGGCACAACTTCTGAGTCCAGTTCATTGAATCAGTTGAATGGGGCTTATAGACTAATTAGGGGTGCATTGACTGATCTCTTTACTGAGGGCAGTATTTCATAGAGTGAACTTAACTACTCATCGGTTCACTGCCCCCATTACCCCTACTATTTTTGGGCTTCCCAAATTGCATAAAAGCATTGAACAACCCCCCCCCCCATGCATCCAATAGTGGATGCTAGAGGTTCCATCACACATTCACTGGCAACATTTCTTGATATTAAGTTGAAGGATTATGTGATGGCAGAGCCCTTCATTTGTAAGGACTAATGGGCATTTTTGAATAACTGGATCAAGTGGCATACAAGGATTATTATATTTTTATAACGGTTGATATAAAAGATTTATATTCAGTCATCCGACATAGACTTGGGGTGGAGTGGTTTTGTGACTACCTGTTTGCTAAAGTGGTCCCAAAATCCAAAATTAATTTGTATGAACACCTGTTGGAAATGGTCTTGATGAATAATTTTATCCTGTTTGAGAAGGAATTGTTTCTACAAAAGGAGGGTGTTGCAATGTGTTCAGCATACGAGGGTCTGTATGCTAATATTGTAATGCTTCAATGGGAGAAGCTATACTTGTTTGATTCTAGGTTTTTTCAGTACTGTCGACTATACACAAGATTTTTGGTCGATTTATTTATTTTATGGGAAGGCGCAAAAGATGAGCTCAAATTATTTTTAGAATATATTAATGGGACAATGAATTTTCTGAAGTTCACCCACTGTGTGAATGAGGAGAGGATCTCATTTTTGGATGTTTTGCTTTGTAAGGATCAGGTTAATGGTAGGTTTATTTCTTCAGTATTTAGGAAAGAAACCTACACAAACAGTTTTCTTCACTTTTCCAGTGCCCACCCATTTAAGCAAAAGTGGGCTGTCCTAAAGGGACAATTTGTACGGCAGCCAGAATGGTGTCAATAATTGATTTATTTCTGGCTGAATGCTATGTATTGAAGGTATGTTTTTAAGGCGTGGTTGCCCCCCCCCCCCCCGATTGGTTAATGAGCTTATGCTTGAAGTTGTGAATAAAAGGGAAAAGGGGTTCTATAAGCACATTCTGGGTAATGCTGTTTTCTGGGTGGGTGACACAGGACCCCAAGGTACCCTGAATACTGGACCCATGATTAGAGATATTCAATCTGATAATCCCATATCATTGAATGGGGGCAGTGACATTAATAGTGATATAAATAAATATAGAAGTGCTTCCATTTCTACATTTAATAGCTCAAGTAGAAAATAAATTATGTCTTGGTGAAGAACTGGCAGGTGTTGAAATATGGCAGGGAGATTAGGGGGGGAAATTAGTGATGGACCAGTTATTATTTACTGGAGGGGCAATAATTTAAAGGATTTGTTTGAAAAAATATTGGGTCCGTTTTTGATGGACGGATGAAGAAAAGTGATTTTTTGTTCCTATTGTGTGCACATTTTGAAGATAGGTAAGATTACAATTAATGGTTATAAATTTAAACCAGGTTAAATTGATACTTAATACAGAGAAAGTGGGGTATTGTGCTATGTGTATGTCTTGCACATGTTTCTATATTGGGAAAACAGAAAAAAAATTCAGGAGCCTTATTTATGAGCGCCTGAGGGATATTAAACTTAAGAAGGACACAAGTGCTCTGTCTAAACATTGTGTTGAATTTAAGAATCATATTTTCAATTTTTTTGTATTAGCCCTTAAAGTCAGTGACAGAGGTGGGGCATGGCCACTGCTACTTGAAAAAAGAGAGTTGGTGTGCCAACTTAGGCTTAATGTAATGCATTGGCCAGGTTTAAATTAGCAGGCTTCTTTAACCAGTGCTTGACAAGATTTGGTGAGATGATTTTTTTTTGGGGGGGACTTGTTTTCTTTACATATATGTATGTGTGTATATATATATATATATATATATTTTTATACATATATATATATATATATATATATATATATATATATATATATATATATATATATTATAAATTTATATAAAATATTTGTTTATTTGTTTTAGATGTATTTTTATATATATAAATATAGGTTCATAGGTTCATAGGTGTGTACTAGGCTAATGGCTCTGGGGCCTTTACAAGCCTAGCCATAACATTTCTCTGGCATAGTGCCAGCCCAACCTTAGTTCCCAGTGCTTCTGTCAAGTAGAGCCACTGGAGTTATCCCCAGGGTGAATTTTCTGTTTCCCATCCACTCATCAAGATTTCTCTTGAAGAGGGTCAGCAAGGTGCTCTGCTTGACATGTATGGGAAGTCTATTCCATAGCATGGGCAACCTCTGGGTTATTTACCTGTCCCTCCAGCATGTTTTGTTAATTGTGGTAATGAGGCTGAGGTCTCCGGAGAGTGTGCTCCAGAAGGATTGGGATTGAGGTGATGTATATTCTTATACCTTGAAAGTATTATAAGGTTTTATATATTTTTTTGTTCTTAAGGCTATGTTAATGTGACCTACTATTCTTGATTTACACATGTTGGACAAGAAGGATTTTTAGGGAGTGTGTTACTTTAATTGCTCTACTTTCTGTTACTGCTTTGTATAAAAAGGAAATTGTGCTGTGTGAGTTTATCTGATGAAGTTTCTTCATGGTGAAGAGATGAAAGCACTAATCTTTTGTGTTAATAAATTTGTGGTTCTACTTGGAAGAATAATTTTGCAGCTTGCAGTATTTCTATTACCTGCTTACTGCAATTTGCTGACATAATGGGGGGAACAAAGGCCCAAAAATAGGGACACGTTTTAAATATTGCTCTTTTAAACTTACAAAGTTGCTAGAATAATATGATTTGTGTTACCATGCATTTTTATGAAGGATATGAAGTCTGAAACTCAAATGGATGTCATTATTTAGTGACTTTAATCCTTAGATCATCCCAGTGATTTGTCAAAAAAACATAATTTTATGAGGAACAGACCAAAAATATGAGTCAGAAATCTGGACATTCTGCGAAAATCTGTACAGTTGAGAGGTATGCTAACACCTGATAAAAATAGTAGAAAAAGCCTCAAATGCAGTGACAGCTTTTGCGTGTGTGTGTGTGTGTGTGTGTGTGTGTGTGTGTGTGTGTGTGTGTGTGTGTGTGTGTGTGTGTGTGTGTGTGTGTGTATGTGTGTGTGTGTGTGTGTGTGTGGTCATGCCAGCGGTTAGAGTAGAAATTGGAATGCAAGATTTAAATGGCGAGTTGGTCGAAAGGACCAAGATAACATATCAATGTATTTACCATCAGTGTTTTATCTGTTCAGTGTAGCTGTAGAAATAAATGCTGTTAAGTAAATATTCAAATGTACCTTCACTGTAGCTATAGCTGTGGAAGGAAGGTTGTAACATTAAAATACAAAAATGAAAATAGGGATGTGTGAGTGCCTGTACTAAAACCGCTTCCAGGCCATTCCAGTCAAAAAAGAATTACTGATATGAGGGACTAATACCATTCATTAACTGCATGTTATCAGTGCTGTTCTACATCTATTTGATTGTTTGTCTTTCTCTGTCCATACACTGTCTCACCTGCATGCCACAGGCCATTGCTGAAAAAGGTCCGCAGAGCAGTTCACTCACCCCATTAAAAATGTTAAATAAAATACAGAAAAACTGTCTAGAAATGTCATAGAGTTTTGTACTAATATCTTGGACAAACCAAGATGCAAAAAAAAACTTGTTTTTAAGATGATGTGCTCTTTTAGTGGAAAATGAGTAAGTCTTATGTGTCACTCAGGTAATAATTTCCTAAAACATTAGAATCTGTATTGCAAGAACTCTACATGGTTCACAGTGGCATTGTTAAAATGAAAGCGCTAGGTAACAGAGTATTCCGGTGGACAATGCTGGAGACTCAGAATGTGTACAAAGCTTGTGTGCTATATCAGATGAACAAAATTACTAAAGCAAATGCCATGACACCAATGAAAATTTCCAGGTGGACTGTTGAAAATATTATACACTGATTTCACAGGACTATTTGTAATATATTCTCAATAGTAGTCAGTCTATATTCAGTAGTAGTCAATCTATATTCAAAACAGAAATAATTTGCATAACTGAAATCATGCTTCAAAGTACTATTAGTCATCCAAAAATATTTTTTTCTACATAGAGTTTACCTGAGCATGTTGCTACTGACAATGGAAATCAGTGTATGTCAAAAGAACTTCATTTTGTTAAATAAAATGGCCTACAACTTATGGGTTAAGTTAAACAGCTGCACAAACCTTCAAGAGAAGTATAAAGAAATTGTCAGATAATATGCTGGAAATTCATTCATTCTCCGATTACTTGTTTTTTTTTTCCCAATTTGGGATTTTAAAGGGAATATATGGCCTATTGGAGCATTCTCTGGGCACCTGGCAATGAAACTAATCCTTAACAAGGATCCAAATCATCTCAGAATGCAGAAGCATACGCACACACTCACTCGTGCGAGCACACATTCACGCACATGCACCCCCCCAACATATATGCATTTTGAAGAGCACAAATGTGCACTTGCTGTCTCACACACACACACACACACACACACACACACACACACACACACACACACACACACACACACACACACACACACACACAGCACAAACACATGAGAACACATGCACTTACAAGCAATTTGGAGGATTACCAGTTCACTGAAGAGCAACCAGAGTACCCAGCAAATCTCACACAGACAGAGGGAGAAAATGTAGAATTTATACTGTAGGCATGCCAAATGAAAAAAACTGTAGAACAAAATTCCGTGGGATTAAACTTCCCTTTTCAGTAACAGTTTTGAGTAACTCAGATTTCTGCTAAAGGACAGACATCTTCAGAACTGTTCCTGAGTAGATATATCAAGGTGAGTTTGCTTCAGAAAGCTTTCTTTCTTGCCCATGGGTTATTCCTCTTCCTCATGGACCCCTGCTGTTAAGGATTTAAGCTTTCCTACCTTCACATTTGCTGCTAAATTATCTAGTTCTGCCAATCCTCTTCCTCATTCTGTACCCTCTTTCAAGGGTGACCAATCACAGAAGGATTGTTCTTTGGCTAGCTTCCTTTCCACCCTTTAGACATAATCTTTATTCTCAATGCTCCTTGTATCACTACAGCAGCCTAATTTATTGTGTGCCCCAGCCTCATTTAGTATCAGTTGGTCACTTCCAAGTTACTAGCTTAAATGCCATTGGCATGTCCCTTCTTCCTGGTCCATCTTCCATATGTTCAGCCTGATTAGTTTCCATCTGACCATCCTGGTTCCCACCTCCATCTGGTACAATGCCTGCACTGCCTGCTACATATGATGCTAGGGCATGTACGTGCCTCCTCTAGGTTAGTATAGAGATGTTAATGTGTAGTCATAGGCTGCTGCTCATACCTCATCTGTGCCATGCTACAGGACTGCATCATCAACATGTATGACACAACTCTAATAAATCTTCCATGCATGTTACCTTGTGGCTGTCAGTATTAGGCATCTCATTTCTGCAACCCTATTAAATACTCATTGCCTCACTGTGTAGCTGAAACACTTGCAAAGCAAGTGCCTAGAGGACCCTCAAGTTAGTGTTGTTAACCTTCCCCATCTCGTGTACTCTGTTTAACAGGAAATCTAGAAAACCCAAACTACCTGGGATCAGACTGAATTATTTTTGTAAAAGTCTGACCCTAAACTCACCCTCTGTGACCTCTAGAAGACCTATAATGCAGAGGTTTTCATACCTGGCCTGGTTTTCATCATTTTCCAGTCATGCCTGGAGTATCAAAACTCTAGTCAACTATTCCAGCTTTCTGTTCTGCTCACCCATTCTGGGGTATTATGACTATCATCACTCAACTACTGCAAATTAGTTGGACTTTACTCTCTTGTAACAGCAATTAATTTGTAACTGAAATCCAGCAGACATTCCACGCTAGAAGTACAATAAAACTCAATCTCTATTTTACGAAGATGACATTATGCCTTCCAAATTATGAAGATCGGACTTTTATCTGCTTCCTTGATCTTACTTAACTCATCTTGAAGACTCAAGAGTTCAGATATAATGCCAGTCAGCTTCTTTAACATTTTATTGATTTCTACTTCCATATGTATTTTCTTCAGTTTACTGATCACTGCATAAGGATCTTAAATATTTACATGAGTGGAGCACACACAATCCCACCATTTAGACTGCAGAAACTTATAATTTATTAATTCTCAGTGGTAGAGGAAGTATTCAAGTGATTCAGAAGCCCCTCCACCTCCCTGGTCTTTTAAAACATAGCTGCCTTCTGGTAGCCAGGAACTTTGAATTTGGGCTGCATGCCTTCTCTATTTGCTGCAAAATACATCATGTATATCATATTAAAGGTAATGATTTTGAAACAATTTATCTGAAAACCAAGCTCAATAAAAGACAGACACAGAGCAGATATGATTGCCAGGGCAAAATTTGGGGGGTGGGGGGTGGACAGCAATAGAGTCAATCATTCTACCAAATTGATGGCTAGCTATTTGGAGGCACACCTCTCTGGCATAACCAGTGTACCAAAATTGATATCAACTGTTATCAACTTCAGAACTTATTAATAATACCTC
Source organism: Protopterus annectens (assembly GCF_019279795.1). Taxonomy (NCBI): domain Eukaryota; kingdom Metazoa; phylum Chordata; order Ceratodontiformes; family Protopteridae; genus Protopterus; species Protopterus annectens. Next base: position 349,538,514 of record NC_056738.1, read on the forward strand.
AATTGTCTGACTAAATGGTTGCTTTTGTTTACAGGGTTTGCCTGATTGGGTTCAGTCAAAAAAAATTATTTTCAGTGGAGGCCAAATCAGAAAAGTACCAACATATTACAAATATTTTAAACAGACATTACACACTGATTTGCTAATTAGATTGCATTTGTTTGAAATAAAGACATCTATTACAGTATATAATGTACTTGTGCATTAGTAGATGTTGAACATATTTAAAGGGGGTGTTAGTGTGTTTGTAAAACAGATAATAGATCATGTGACTAATACTAAGGAATTCAAAGAAATGGAGATGAGGGGAGGAACGAGGTAAAGGAGAAATTTTAATATTGTAGTTAAGAGGAGGGGGTATAAAGCAAATTCATAATTTTATATATATATATATATATATATATATATATATATATATATATATATATATATATATATAAAACTATCATAAGGTTTATATTAGAAGTGGGGGTTAAGCACTGTCACAAAACTATGTATATGCCTGGGAAATGCAGTAAGCTAAACTGACCTTTTAGCTAAGTTCCTGTGTTCTTTTTGTCTCAGAAAACTTGTAACATGACTAGATTTGCCTCATCTGAGATTCCATTGTTCACATATCACAAAGCTAGAAAATATATATCACTAAATTATATAGCCCAAGTTCTTAATCATAAGGTACCGGGGATACTGCCTGGGTTAAGCATCCCAAGATCTTATTTGCCCTAATTATAGCAAGGAAAGTACAGTCGTGTAAGTAAACTTACCATAACAGTAGATGTTAGAATGACCACTGCTGCAGTAGCCCTAGCTATATGGGTTATGTCCTGCAAAGAAATAATAGCCAGTCAGCTTCCAAAGCTTCAGGGCACCTTCCATGTGCACAAGCTATCAGGCAGCTTGAATTGAGCTGACTAAAGACAGGTTTGGGTGCCAAACCCTTCAGGACTTTCATGCAAATTCTCCTGTTTGATCCTCAGCTTGGGTGCCTTCTGTGCGGAGTCTGCATGTCCTCCCTGTGATCGCGTGGGTTTCCTCCAGGTGCTCTGGTTTTCTCCCACATCCCAAAGACATACTGTAGGTGAATTGGACACGCCAAATTGTCCTTAGGCATGAGTGTGCACGTGTGTGTGCCTTCTGTGAAAGGCTGGGCACCGGGCTGGCAACTCAACACCATAAAACATCACTGCCAATCATGAGCGGACAGGTGATCCACTGTGGTGACCCCTAAAAGCCGAAAGAAGAAGAAGAGAGATGAAGACTGAGCCCTGAAAGGACAATACTAGGAACAAGAATAAATGTGCACACCATACCTCTCAAACTCGTAGCACATGAAATCCAGGCAAAGACAAAAATAATTTGGGTACAAAAGCCCCAAAATAGGGATATATTTTAAAGATTTTTGCTCTTGTAAACTTAGAACACTGATAGAATAACAGATTTTGCATTATCATGCATTTTCTGAAGGGTATGAACTCTAATACTCAAATGCCCATGATTATTTATTGACTTCAGTCCTCAATGATTTGTCAGAAAATCACACATTTTAAGAGATGCAGTCCAGACATTCTGAGAAAATCTGGACAGTTGAGAAGTGTGATCCACACCCTAGTATAAACAACACACCAAAAAACAAGGGTGATGGAGGGTGAGAGCAGCTGCTGCAGCAGTTAATATTCAAACATCTACTGTTATGGTAAGCTTACTTACATAGCTGTACTATGATCGGCATATTGATCATTGCTGCATTAGCCTTAGATATCTGGGTAGATTAACCCAGCTTATTACATTTGGGAGGTGGAAGGAGAACTGTCTAGGCACCCTAGAGAATGATGCAAGCAAAGCCTGAGCCAGACTTAGAGAAGGAATCAAGCTTATAGTGTTTTGTAAAAGTATGTACAGAGGACCATGTGGCAGCTTCTAGAATACATCTTGAATCCAACCCTTTCCAAAAAGCCATAGAGGAAGCCTAGGGCCTTGACCCTGCGTAAAATTGCTTTGCTGTGGTGAATACAACAAAAGGTAACAGCCTTAGACAACCATTTTGAAATAGTCTGTTTTGCACAGGTTGTACCTACTTAATTTTACAAGAAATGAACAATTGATGCAAAGATCTGAAAAATGTAGTTCTGTAAAATATGACCAGAGGTGTCTGTGGACATTCAGGGTATAGAGAATCCTTTCTCCCTTATTTTTTAGATTCAGGAAAGAAAATGGGGAGAAGGATAGTTTGGCTTAAAGTAAACTTGGATACCAATTTAAGCATAAAAGGACTAGTTCTCAAAAAAACCCTGTCTGTGTGGAATATGAGATAGTGTTGACTTGCCATAAGAGCTTGCAACTCAAATGTCCTACTTACAGATGTCAGAGCAGTCAGTAAACTGTTTTCCATGTTAAGAACCTCAAGTCAGCAAGGTTGGCTGGTGCAAATAGGGCAAATGTTAGCTTCTCTAACATAAAATTAAGATCCCAAGGGGGAACCACCAGTTTTTTAGGAGGTTCTTACACAAAACCCCTTTCAAAAACATTTTGACATAAGAATGCATTGAAAGGCATTGAGGAGGATCCATGGGTAGGCATACTGAAATGGCCAATAAATGAACCTTGGAGGAGTTGTAATAATGGCCATATGATAGTAACTCACACAACTATGTAAAACCAGAGAACAACTAGCCCAGAATGGTCGCTGGATATTATTTATTTATTTATTTTACATTTGTTGTCCGGGTTAGTCCAACTGAGCGTTTGGCTCGTTTTCAGTGGAGACCTGGGGAGAAAAGCTCCACAGTGAATTCATAAATTTTACATACAATAGTTCAGAATTCATACTTGCAACTAGCCAACAGTTATAAGATAACATTTAGAATGAATCATACAGAGAAACACACAGGTCCAGTGTCATCAAGGAATAATGTGTTCATAATTGCTGTCAGGTTATTTTACATACAACAGTTAAGAATTAATACTTGCAGCTAAAACAGACAGTTATAAGATAACATTTACAATAAATCATACAGAGAAACACAGCCAACAGTTATAAGATAACATTTAGAATGAATCATACAGAGAAACACACAGGTCCAATGTCATCAAGGAATAATGTGTTCATAATTGCTGTTGGGATTATATACAGTATTAGTACAAAAGCAATAGCAAGGGGATAGGTGCTTATACAGTGGGACAGAGGGGTAGAAGTTAATTATGACAGACAGGGCAGGAGAGGAAAAAGAGGGAGAAGGAGTAGAAGGGAAGCATATAGAGGGGTTAATGGTCAATATAAGAAAGAGAGGGCTGATAGAGGGGAAGGTATTAGGAATAGGGAGTAGGGTAGTTTCAGGGAGGATAACTACAGTGACAGGACCATTTGTTTGTTAGGTATCTTCAAGTAGCTAGCTTGAAATACTTAGTATGGTTAAGGGACCTAATTTCTTGGGGGAGTTGGTTCCAAGTTGCAGCAGGGTTATAGTTATAGAGTAAACATCCTGTCTTGGTTTTGGGTTTATAAATCTGAAGCAGGTCTTGGTCGGAGCTAAGTAGTGTCCTGGTTGGAGAATATTTAGATATAATACGTAGAAGGCTAAGACATAAAGATGGTAGATAGAGGATAGAGTGGATAATTTGTAGTTGAACGAGGGAATTCGAGCCCATCCAATTGTTTAAGGGATAAGCAATGGTGAGATCTATAGGTTTGGTTTGCAGCAAATCTGGCCACTTTATTATAGGTTGCTTCCAGTTTTGTAATGAGTGTGGTGTTAAGGTTTGTATATAATTGACAGCTATAAAGAAGGGTGGGATGAAGAAATGCATGGGAGAGAGTTATTCTGGCTGTGTTGGTTAAATGTCTCTTGTTTCAATAAAGGAGTCCGAGTTTCTGGTGAGTCTTTTTGATCGCATTAATGACTTGGAGATCAAATTTAAGCTGGTCATCTATTATGACTCCCAGCAGTTTAGTACTGGGTTCAGCAGTAATGGTAGTGTTATTGCTTGATAGGATGGAAAAAGTAGTTTTGAGACTGATAAAGTTTTTGGGGAGGAAGAGTAGAAGCTTAATTTTCTTAGGGTTGAGAATTAGTTTGTTGTCACAAAGCCATGTCTCTATGGCATTGAATGATGTTTGGGTAGTAGAGTGGAGGTCAGATGGGTTGTCTGCAATAGTGATGACAGTAGAATCTGGTGGAGGGAGGGTCAGGGTTGCTTGGAGGAAACATTCCTTGCAGAAGTGAACGAATGTCCTCTGCAGACAACCCATTGCATGCCTTTCCCCAGCTGCTTGCCAAGTGTATGCAGTTAGGGCTGATAAAACATAAAAAGCTTGGCTTTCACCTCGTGAAAGGAACAAACGGACTGATTGATCAATATAGGGTATGATGGTTATCTGTCAATGGTGACAAAACTTCAAAAATGAACTTTAAACTGGAACAAGACAAAGAAATAAAAAAAAAAAACGAACTGATCAATAACACAAACAATACAAAAAAATCAGTGGATAAACTAGTTAAAGTAAAACTTGTGACTGGACTGAACGGTATTCACTAAGAGTCTGTCTGATGGATCAGTGCTGAACTTACTGTAACTTTGAATCACAGCCACAGAGTCTTCCTGCCCCATCTGGCAAATGCTATATATATGCAATCTGAAAGTATTATAAGGGGGTCTGCACCACCTACATCCCACACCCCTGATATCTATATATACTACATTTGAAATTGTTCAAAGAAATGGATAAATCTCAGAGCACCCAGTCTGTCTGCACTGATCTCTATATGAAGCAGAAAAGAATGCAGAAGAAAATAAATATGGAGTAACTTTTGAAATGTTATACAATTCAGTCAGATCAAGACTAGGCGACTAAAATAAAGTAACTTAACAGAAAGTATACCACAAAATCTTCAGACAATAAGATCAGCTCCACCACAAGGTCAAAGAACTTTGCAATATTGGGTGAAACAGCTGAGTCGACAGGGGAGTAGATGAGCTCTTGCTGGAATTTCTTCAGACATATGGACGGATGGTAGCTATGAACCTACAATTTGCTCCTGTAGTTATATAGTGTTCAAATAAGTTGGTACCCGTAATGGTAACCTGGGCCAGCTAAGGCTCAGAGTTGAAACAAAAAGCAATCAAGCACTCATTCTAACCTTATGTGGGGCACCAGATAATAGATACCTGTTGGTGCTACAGCTGCAAGGCAAAGACGGCTGATGTCATAAAGCCAAGTGTCTGTTATGAAAGCAAAATCTACTTCATTACAAAACTTATTGAGAAATTTGTCGATAAACAGATATATGGTTAGATTAGCAGACTTCCACTGATATACAACATTGTTTTCCTAAGAAATTAAAAACTATAAAAACTCTGCATACTATAAATGACATGATCTGCAAAAGCACAATGATCTGCTGACAGATGGAGCGTTTGTCAATATGAAACAGTGAAATATCCAGACCTTTTAAACAAGCTACATAGGCTTAATTTCAGTTGAAATTCTTACTACTGGCTGAAAAGCTACATCCCAGCTAGAATCTATCAAATGAATACTGAATCATATTTGTCAATTACTGCACCTTCAGAGTTTGGGGCAGTCAAGGCTGAATACTGGTGCCCTTATTATTTTCAGCTTTTGCTAACATCCATAACATTGTCCTACATCACCCAAACTTAGTTATATTCGCTGATTGATGAGGGAGAGTGCTGTGTGTTAAGTAGGAGGAAATAAAGTCCAAAATACTATGAGACTTCACCAACTTATTGCACTGGACACATAGAACAAACCAACACTTAATTAAAAAAATCCACAAAAATGTTTTATGCACACCAAAACGATTAAGTGATGTAACCCAAATAACACTCAAGGACCCTCTGATCAATGTTATTCCCCATCCCAGACAGTTTATACTGAAATAATTGCACAAAAACATTACACTAATTACAGCAATACTACAGACAGACTCAGATACCCCCCTACAGCTAGACTAGCCCTAGAGAAAAATACCTTAATACCTAAGTTAAAAACACAGTCTCCCCTTATTGCCCTGCATCCCAACCAGAATACACAGGTCCTACAAACCACATTTAATAAAATCTGTCACTTTCCCTGCTAGCCCTTTCATCTGTTGTTGTGAATTGCTAATAAGACTAATTGGCTGCCAGTAACCAAAAGAACTTGGCCATCTTAAGTACCCTTCTCTTTAAAATTCTCAGACTGCAATATCATTTTCCTTTATGTTCAAGACAGTTAATTAAACAACAAAACTATCTCCTGATAAATTTGGAAATCACCTGCTAAAGGATTTATGTAATCTGGAAAGAATGAATACATTTAAAATCAGACTAAAAGAGCATCTCTTTCAGAAAATCAGTTTAAGGATTTCAGATAAAATACTTCATGTAATTGATATATGCTGTTTGCCACCAAGTTCATCTTAAAACCTAATTATCTGCTCTGCCAGTAATCTAGTACTTACGACATTTCCAAAATCTCTTCAGATCAGCCTAACAAACAATCTTCTTATTTGTACACTTTCTATATATACTGTTAGTAGTTAACTCAGTTTATAATGCAGTATTTAGCATCTTTTTGCCAAAACATACAATATAGTGATATTTTTCTATAATATACACTGTGCTGTTATTTTCTGTAATGTTCTGACTCAGTTCTATATGTACATCACAATTTATATTCTAGGATTTTTTTTTTATTTATTTTTGCTCAAATAATCTGAGGTTGTGGCTGAAAATGGTAAGATTGTCCAGTCAAATTCCTAATTAACAAATAGTAAATAAAATACTCTCCAACATATTATAGGTTGCCTTGCATTAGTGCACAGGTCCCTAAAAATGGGCCATCAGAAGACAGCTCCGACTCACCTGCCACCAAATGCCCACCACGGGTGTATACTAAAGAATGGCCACAAGGATGCATATGCAGTATCCCCCCATTCCTATTTAAATGGAAATGCATACAAGTGTGAAAAACTAAACTGGGTATATGGAAAGGAATAAAAGGACAGAAAGCCAAGATACATCTTCTTAGCCTACATCAAAGGGACTATTGTTGAGCCTTATACCCTGCTCCCACAGCATGGTATCTTGTAATTCAGAGACATTTTAGCCACAATGAGAAAATACCTCATTATCAGCTAATTTGCATGTCTCTGAATCACAGTTACTACTGTGGTATGCATATCATTACTGATCTGCACTTCCCAGTGGTAGTTCCCTAGCTCTGTTTAAAAAAAAATGACCTTGAAGAGTAGATTGGGTCTCTAAATTCACTGTGTACTCAAGCCTTTGTAGTTAGAAGAAACAAATAGTGTTCTTTACATAGACTAGGCTCTTAATGGTCTACTGGACCAGTTGCCCAGTAATGACCTATGAATGTATGAGACTAGCTCTGCCATAACATATTGGCCCAAGACTAATGTTAAGGGTTATAATGAAAACCAGGCCTAATAAAGGACAGCAATAAAATCAGACAATAACAGACAAGCTCAAAAGTAAAATCCAGTGAAGCAGAGTAAACTAAAACATCTAAAATAAAAGACTACTATGAAAAATAAGAGAATCGGGCAGAATTTGGAAGTCCATGACTACCCAATGGGATTTATTACCATTAAAACAATGTACAGTCAACTAGGAAACTGATAAAGTTGAAAGAAAACAACAAATTGTTCCAAGCCACAACAAGATATCAAAACCAGACAAACTTAATATATAATTGCAGCTATAAAGCAATAACTAATCGTCCAAATGTTAAACAATTTAAACTAAAATTAGATCAGTAAACAGAATGTGTCCATAGAGGAAGTGTCTCCCAATACTTTAAATATTCTGTGTCTATGTTTTCTGTTTTGTCTACATTAATTTCTCCACAAAGCACTTTAGGCCAAATGTAACACAAGTATCACACTCTGTATATCATTGTGTTTAAAGTGTCATGGTCACTGAAAGCATAGACAAACATTTTGCCCAAAACATAGTCAGGGGTTCAAACCCAGAGCTTGAAGCATCAAATCCCACTCCACTTCCCAAGGCCAAAATGCATGACATATAATAACAGAATGCATAATTTGTCTCTTTGCATTCCTACTGGACGGTTTCAGCCTGCTGGAGAATACCATGCAGAGTCTCTGAAACCCACCTTTTACACCTGCACAAAACAGACTAGTGGGGTGCTAAGCACTGAGAGAACTGCATTGGTATCTGTGTATGGTTTTCTGAAATGTGCTCTGTAGGATAAAATGATACATGTTGAAATGTGATGGCGTGGACCAAAGTGGTTGCAGCCTTGCAGCATAGCAGAGTCTGCACTGCTGAAGTAGTTTTTGAATAGCTCTAGTCCTTAATTATGATACCTTCCTCCTAATTATTATGAGGACTGCTCCAGGTTGTTAACAGAATTTCTTGTTCGCCAATTTTTTTTTTTTGAATTGCCTGCATCTTGTGGATAATTCAGTTTGACGTGAGTTTTGCATACACCTTAAAGCATCTCTGAAGTCTGACAGGAGTGTTTACAGGCAATACACCTTTTCTTAGGCATGCATTCATTGTGAGAAAGACTTTTGAACTCCTGTAGTCAATGTTTAGCAACTTGGCGTACACTTATGACAAATCCAAAAATATGATATTTCTTTATAAAAGATCTATTTTGAAGTACGCACACAATGTGAGATTCTACTCAGCTGCATCAGTTGAGATCGAGCCTGGTGTTTTTTTGGTAAAAAAGTGTTAGCACATGAACAAATGCCAGATTCTTTCTTTCTTTCTTTTTCTGAAAACAGTACCACTGCCTAGGTGGGAGTCATTCTCATTTCTTCTGACTTCAATGCATTTCCATTCATGTGTACATTATCTCAAATGATATTGCCTAGTCAATAAATATTTAAAATTGTATTTATTTATTTTTTCGTTTCTACTACAGAACAAAACATAAACAGGATTTCAAAGTGTGGAAGCATCTTACTTATGTAGGCATCTTCTTTACAGACCCATTACCATGCAAAATAAACTTTTATTTCATGGCTTATATGATGTATGCTACCTCATATTTCACCATCTCTCCCTTCCTCTTACCAAACCAAAACTGCAGCCCACATTCAACAGTGACAAATGTTTGTTCAGCATTGACTTTAAGATGCTGCATTGTTAAACATTCTTGGAGTCCATCCCTTTCTCTTCTCATCCTTTCTGCAACTTCTTGTTCATCAGCCCTGGAGCATAGTTTGTGGCAAGAGTTTAAAGGCAAACATTTCCTTTCAGGTCTTTGCAATGTTAGTTTTACGGACAGATTGACTGACTCAACCTCTAAGGCCTTGCCACTTCTCCAGTTTACCACTCATTAAACTTAATTTCTAACCCACAAAAGATTTATGTGCATGTAATTCTATGTCTCTTTGAGCTTGGGTCATGCATAAAAAGGATCTTGATGACCAGTTCACTTATCTTGTGAACAAATAACAAACACACATGTAGTACATTAACTTAATAAACAAATCATTACAACTATTTAGCGTATCACATATATAATGCCAAAATGTATCTTTCTGTCTATGTGTCTATCTATCCATCTACATATCAAGCTATCAGTCTAGCTATCTCTCTGTCAATGTGTCTGTCTATAAGTGGAATAGGAAGCCTTTCTCTCCAGCTACTACTATGAAAGATACCGGGTAAGACCATACGGGCTGCTTATGACCTCTCTACAGAACGTTGGTTGCCAATTTATCAGTCAGCTTTAAGAGATCATTTCTCTGTTTCAAACAGACTAGTTCCATATGAGATACTACAGTTGAGACAGGAGTCCCCTTCATCACCAGTCTATGTGTACATTCTTCAGGAACCAGATGTATTTCAGAGAACACCTAACTTTCTGCAGTCCCATTGGCATCCAGGAGTTCCCTCTATGAGCTGCTATATTCGTATTTGGATCAAACAAGATATGCTTATCAGCTTCAAGGTGAGCATGATAAAGCTGAAAGATTTTGAAATGAAGTGCAGATCCCTTAGCCTTAGTGATAGTGTAGTATTGTATTGTGCTACCATGCAGGAGACCTGAGTTTAGAAATTATCTCTGGTCCCTTTCTCACGTAGTGGGTATGTAGCAGAGGTGCTGTGCTCGTAGTCCAGAAGGAGAGCGAGAATACACAGGTATACATCCAGTGTGTTGTTAAAATGCTTGGGTAGAGGTTACCTTTGGGCTTTCAATGTGGTTCTAATTCTTTGTGGTGGTTCATACATAGCAGTATTATCTGCCTTTAATGCACAGTATACTCCACTGATTGGGTTAGGGAATCCTAAAGTTTTAAGTATGATATCTGCTCTGCAACCTCCACTGCTAGCTTCCCATGGTAGAATGGAATTGGGATCCAATCTTAGAAGCCTTCATCATAATCCCTGATAGTTAAGATAAATGTTTTTGCAGTTTAAGCAAGGGTTCTTTCTTGAAGCAGCCCCTTTGTCTGGTTTTGTGTTGGACTGGTGGCAGTAGGTATTTCAGATTCAAGATTAAGAGGTTTCTGCAAAACCCATTATGATTTAAAAGCTTAGGATGTGACATGTTCCGTTATGTTTGTGTATGTGTAAATGTGTGCCTGTATGTCTGTGCGTTATCATGACACAGAATAGATGAATAAATGAGAACACGAGGATGCTTTGTGGTGCAGGAATTTTCAGTATTTACCTATTTTTGAAGAATGTTTAACTTTCTTTGCTTTTGTGCATCACATGTAAATTTAATAAACAGACGTTTTTAAACTGATACTTCACTCAGGTTAAGTCTATAGCTGATGCTGAGGGGATGGCAAGATAACAGTGTAAAATTCCTGGATGGTTTGCCATGAATTTAACAAAGAAAGGGTCTCTTTTCTGCCTGCTGGCCTGTGTTTCTGAAACTGATCCTAAAGAAGTTTACAGCCATGTCAGTAAGGTTAGCATATTGGAAGTTATGGTTTAGAAATGCATGTGTAGTAATTGAACTTGAAAGGCTACTGCTGGTCACATAGTGATGTACTAAAGCCAATGACAAAATGTTTAATCATTGCAGTAATGTTCTTGTCACTGTCATGCATAAGTTATTAATTCAGGATTGTTTTGTTTTTGAAAGCCTCTTTCCAGCTTTCCATGTCTGCATTTCTATAGTTTCACAGAGTTACTGCCATCTGTACTAGATCATTCAGAGTAGTTCCCAAATAAAACAAAAATGGTTACCTTTACTGAAGCAGTGCTACAGGACTGAAGCCTTTGCTGCATCACCTTTCTTTAATTATGATATTCTTGCACATTGTGGGCATCAATGTTTTGTGTAAAAGCTTCTTTTGTTAAAATACCTTTTAGGGGAGAGGGGGGTCTGCAGGATATGCCCATTTGTTCCCCTTCGTACACCCAATGGACCCATTGGTTCCTTCACTGGGGCAAGAGTCTTCTAGCCCTTTTGTTCTTTGGTGAACATGAAAAATAGGTGTTGGAGTGCAGAACATTCTGCAGATCTTTCCCATCTTGGCAATCTGCAAGCTCTGCTAAAGTTGTCGCAGGAAGTAATTGTGTATTTCTGTGCATGTGGTACCTCCTAACAGAATGGTACATGCCTTACAGTCTGGGCACGCAGGGTTGTTCATGTTGCTGGTAGTATATCTACATTCCTGTATGTGTCACCAGTGATCACTTCTGCCTTCCTTCAGTACCCATGCTGCTAGCTGAACATTGGTCTAGGGTGCAGTCAGGGCCTGTCCCTCTGCACCATGGCTCAGGTTGTGCTAAAATATGATTATGATGTCACGTGAAGTAGCTGGTTAAGTTTGTTGCTTGCATTTTAAGATTAGAGGAATTATTTATAGGCTGTATCAAGAGTAATCCCACTTAACTGAATATATTGCATTTTAATTGATTTTTGTTTTGTTTAGTACTGTCTTAGTCCAATATTACATCAATTGCTTAGAATAAGGGATAATGGAAAAGTTATTCTTTATTAGGGCAACGCTTGTAATGAGCACTTTGAGTGGTTGAAATCTTAGCACGTGCTCGCAATTCCTGCTGTGATTTGCACTTTATATTACGCTGTGAGCTTTTTTTTTTTTAATTTGCACTTTATACTGCATTGCTACCATTCCCCAAGCAAACTGCACCTTGTTCTATGGATTATTTATTAAAACAGTAGTGATTAGAATGAAGGACACACCTACTGAAGCAGTTTTACCACATACCTGCAACCCATTTGGGATACACAACTTTGTGTGGGAGAAGTACAGGGGAAATAGTAGTAAATAAATTACCAGCCACTTTTTAGACCTCAGCACACCTCTCAACCTTTTGGTGCTAGGAATCTGGACAAAGCAAAACTGTGGACAGTTTAGTGGTATGGACCCCAGCACTTTATTAATGATAAACACACTTACCTGCTTACAAAAGCAGACAAGGCAGTGGCACTGTGAGTGAATCCTTATATCCTTCGTATACGTGGTCCTCTCAATTTAGGCAGAATGTTTTTATCATTTTGTGCTGCAATGTTCCATTATGTGGTAAATTCTTACGGGTCGTAGAAACTGTTTACACTCAATTCTCTTTCTAGTGGCCCTTTTCAGCTGCTCTTCCTTTCTGCATTGACTCAGATTTTCACTTTATACCAAATGTGCTTTGTAATAAAGATGTGACTCTGTACGACTCTACGGTATTCATGTAGACAATTTCCTGAAATTATCTTATGTGCAATAAAATGTGGTGGAAATATGGGAATTTTAAATGAGTACTGGTTGGTGTTAATAAATCACTTTGTGAATTATAAGCGTAAGTGTGAGTGCGAGGCAACAGCTGAAATTCAATGTTAATAAATGTTTAGACATAAATGTGAGGAAACCGAAGGAGAGAGACACTTCTGTTAGCCCATGAGCGCTCATTACAAGTGTTGCCCCGAAAAGTACCGAATTTTTTTGAAGTTTTTGTGAAATGTAAATCAAGCAGCTAACTTTCCCAGCAGTGAAAGCTTTGTAAACTACAGCTGCTGCTGCCTTGCTGATTGTGTGGCCATTTTCAGAATGCCAGTGCTGCACTTTCTGACAGGAAATTACATATCATTCATCCAATAGGTGTGGTTTAGCATGGTGGTTAAGGTCTTTGCCTCACAGACACAGTGTTCAGGGTGTGACTCTGACCTTGGGTTATTTGCTAAGCATAAAACAACACTTTAGAGCAGTCAGAGACTAGTTTTCAGTTATGAACCTCAGAATGTCTCTAAAGAGTTGCAATGCTGCAATTTAAATTTAGATGTATTGCATCTGTAGCTGCTTCTTGCATTCAGACCACTCAGATGTCCCTATATTGGAGGAATGTTCCTATTTTCAGGCCTGATTTAGTGCTGCACATGATGTATGTATTTTTGTTAGTGTATCACTGTTTTCAGACTTATTACCCCTTATAGGTTCATAGGTTCATAGGTAAGTACTAGGCCCAAGGGCATTTATAAGCCTAGCCAGAATGTGTTGGCTTTTGCCACCCTCTTAGATTAGTTCCCTGTGCCTCTGTCCAGCAAAGCCATCAGTTCCCTGCACCACTGTCCAGCAGAGGCATTAGTTCCCTGTGCCACTGTCCAGCAGAGCCAGTGCAGTGATCCCCGGGGTAAATTTTCTGTTTCCCATCTACCCGTCAAGGTTTCTCTTGAAGAGTGTTAGTGAGGGGCTCTGCCTGATGTATATTGGAATCCTGTTTCAAAGCATGGGGAGTCTCTGGGATAGGAATCTATCCCTCCAGCATGTCCTATTTATCATTGTGGTGAGGTTTATATCTCTAGAGCGTGTGGCTCTCTGGGATTTGTTTTTTTTTTAGGTGGAGCATGTCCATCAATTCTGAGTTGGACATGGCATTTTGTGTCAGGCAGAGATCACCTCTGAGTAAGCGGTATGCAACTGAGTACAGCTGGAGTTTCTTGAGTCGGGCTGCATAGGGCATCTGTTTGAGGCCAGTAATCCTCTTGGTGAGGTACTTTTGTGGCCTTTCCAGCTGTTGCAGGTGTCTTGTAAGGTACATCCCAAATGGGGCGTTGTATTCTATGATGGGTCTAATGAGTGATGAGTAGAGAGGCACAATAACCTCTTTTGTTCTAGATGCAAACCCTTTTGTGATTAGGTGGGCCACATAGAAGGATTTTCTAACCACCTTGGCAATATGATTATCAAAGGAGAGATTACTATCTACATGAGTCCCCAGATCCCTTATTACATTTTCTGTATTTAGGGGACTACCACCTATGTGGCAGTTTGCGGGTATTTTCTTTTTTCCAAAGGGGATGACTATGCACTTTTTGGCATTTAGCTTGAGGCCATGATTTTGACACCAGGTATCCGTCTCAGTGAGACCCATCTGAAGGGTGTCTGTATCAGCCAGAGAATCAATTATTGCCCCTAGTTTGCAGTCGTCTGCGAACTTGATCAGCCATTGTCCTCCTATGCTTGCCTGTACCTCTGAAAAGTATATATCGAACAGGAGGGGTCCTAGGACTGAGCCCTGGGGGATGCCACTTGTAACCGGTTTAGACTCGGACATAGAGCCTGCAACTCTCACCATGTGGGTTCTATCCATGAGCCAGTTGGCAACCTATCTCATGACGTAGGGGTTTATGTTCAAGCTGGTGAGCTTGTCTATAAAACTAGAATGGGGAATGGTGTTGAAAGCCTTTGCGAGGTCTAGGTAGGCTGTGTGGACTTCCTTTCCCTCATCTAATCCCTTGGTAACCGTCTCAAAGAAGTCCACCAGATTTAGGAGGCATGATCTGCCCTTAACAAAACCAAACTGGGTTGAGTCCAAGGTTTGGAGGTTCCCAATGTCTCTGTTAATGAGTTCCATGATGATGCGTTCCATAGCCTTGCAGACCAGGCTAGTCAGGCTTATACGGCGATAGTTCCCGGGGTCCGTTGTGGCTCCACCTTTGTGGAGCAGGATAACTGTTGCTGTGTGCCACTCTATGGGTACATAGCTTGTAGAGAGGCTGAGTTTGGACAGTGTGTTTAGGTGAGGGGTTAGTTCATTTTGGAGCTCTTGTAAGACACAGCCTGGGACCCTGTCCGGTCCCATTGAAGCTGTGTTTTTGGCTTTGGATAAGGCTGTTTTAACCTGTGCATTGGTGACTGATGGGGCCCCTACATTCTTCAGTTATGCTTATGGGCCCTTTAGGGGGTGAGAGGGAGGTGAAGTTTGCACTAAACCTGTCTGCCAGAATGTTTGCAATATCAGTCGGTTCAGTGTATTTTGTGCCATTCTGCACTAACTCAGAGCAGATCTGAGAGTTTCCACTTAGGTTCTTGACATAGCTAAAGAATCCTTTGTGGTTATCTTTGGAGTCATTGGCAATTTTTCTTTTGAAACTAGCCTTGGATGATTTAAGGATCATAGTTTCTTGCTGATACTGATCAGGGATGTCTTTCCTTCTTGGGAATTTACTCTTTTCTGTACTAGTTTCCTCCTTCTGTTGTATAGCTTGTTTATGGCAAGGGTCCACCAGACTGGTTTCCTTTTCTTGGAGGAGTGAGTCTTGGTTTTACTTGGGATAGCACGATCCATGCAGCTTGGACAGCATTGTCCTTTAGCATGAGGGCTGTGAACCTTTCCACCTCAGTCTTAAGTAACGTGAAGTTTGCTTTTGAAAAGTTTTTCATGGTGGTTTCCTTGATTGGAGGTGAGGGCGGAATGTGGATATCCAGAGTGATTAGTCTATGGTCTGATCTAACCAGCAAGGGATTGACCTCTGGTGTGGAACACCGGTCGCTCATGTTGGTGATGACCAGGTCCAATATGTTGCTCCCTCTGGTGGGGGTGTTGACCAGTTGATCCAGGGCGTTCGAGTTTATAAATTCTAGGAAACGTTGGGCAAGGGAGTTAGTACTTGAGTAGTTCTCCCAGTTTATGTTTGAGTAATTGAAATCACCCAGTATTAAGGTGTTTGGCAGGACCTTCATATTTCCCAGTGTCTCCAGAAATGCGGAATGGGGGTCCTGGGCCATGGTGGGTGATCTGTAGCAAGCTACAATTTGGATTGCAGTTTTGCTCTTGTTAGTTGCACATGGATGATCTCTGATGCATTGTGCTGCACCACTAACCTGGAGGTGTGGGTATCCTTGATGAATATGGATACACCCCTGCCTTTTGTGTTTCGGTCCTGGTTCTGTGGCCGAAAGTATGAGTTATAGCCTAGTAGTGCTGGGGTGCTCACAGGAGCCTTAAACCAGGTTTCTGTTACTGCACAGATGTCGATGTTCTCCATACTGAGGAGTGCCTCGAGTGCATGCATTTTGAGGTTTAGACTTCTGGCGTTGAGTAGCATTACCCTCAATTTTTGGTTACTTGTGCTATTTATGGTGGTGGGTTTGTCTTTTGAGCCTTGCCTAAAAAAGGGACTATGGGGGCGGCAAGAGCCTTGGCCAGTATTTGAAAGCCTAAGGGTGACAGGTGCAAGCCATGTCTTGCGAAGCAACGTGGCTTGTCGAGCATGTCATCCCAGGCGGACAGATACTGGATCCCCTTTGAATGACACCAGAAACTTAGCCAATTGTTGAAATTGATCACTTTTTCTTTATACTGTGGCATCATTCTTGGTGAGGGCAGGATGCTACTCAGGGTCAGTGTCATACCGGCCTGGGCTACATGATCAGAGAGTTCTTCCATGTCTCTTTTCATGTAGTCCAGGGAGGCACGTCTCAGGTCATTTACACCAAGATGGACAATAACAGACTTGTATTTGTACTTGCTCTGGAGTGACCTGAGTGCTTGTGTTATGTGGCGGATCCTGGCACCTGACAGGCAGTTAACTGTAACCTTCTCCTTGCCTAGCCTAGTTAGTGGGACATCAGTATGCCTGACTATAGAGTCACCTATTACTAGTGTGTTGGGTATGTTATTTTGCATTAAGGGCTGTGATTGCATGGCACACTGATTATGTGAAGTCTGTGTTTCATGGTTGGTGATGGGGTGTGGAGGTTGCTTGGATGTCTACTTTGGAGGTCTCTGTTGCTTTTGCAGATTTTTATTTAGAGCCTCCGAGTATGTTTTCATGTATTCATGTGTGTTATTTGCCGGTGTTTGTTTATTAGGTCTATGTGAGACTGGTGGTGTGTTGCAAGTATTACCCTTCTCCTCTTGACTGTCAGTTCCAGTCTTGGGTTGAGAGAGCTTTGCCTCCAGTTTGGCTGTATAATTGCATCTCTCACATACATTAGTGTTTGGTGGTAGGAGGAGAAGGTTGTCTGTGTACATGAGGCAGTTGTAACATTGCCTCAAAATGCCCAGATTCACTAGTTGGACTGGAGAGTACACCAGAAACTGCCCTTTGGACATGCCTGAATAGGTAGAGTAAGCTGTTTTTCTGACTGGCTGGTGGGGACGAATAGAGAGCCTTGTCCTTCTGGACAGTATAGGGGAGGGTCTAGTGCTAGGGTTAATTAGTGCTTGCTATGAGTTTTAAGCAAGTGCTTGACTGTGAAATGAATGGTTTGAGTGCTAAAGTTGAAGGTTTGTTTAGTTCCAAGGTTAAAGACTTTGTGGAGCTGAGAATAGTTTAACTCTAGCTAAATGGTGCTGCCCAGTGCACAAAACCACACAAATGCGGTTTTTATAGCAGGGAAGTGAAAGAGATAGAAATTAGCCCAAAATGGCTGATAAACTACTAACTTCTGGGCTGAAACCACTCCTCCAGGGACAGATAGGCTGCTCAAAGCTCCCCTCTCTCACAGGTGAACAGAGAAACTTCCTTCTATGCAAGTAAGATATGGGCAACACAGAAACTTGTAACTCAGCCCTGAATTCAGCAATAACCTGAAAACTGGACCATACTAGTAAAGAAAGGCAGATAACAAGTATATATATTTTTTTCAGAAAATAGAGTAGATACAATCAAAACAACACTTTAAATGCACAGAAAAGGCTATTGCACTTTAGTGTGTAGCCTACAACAGTTAAACAGATTATTTAAACACAAAAATGACTTAATTCAAGTGCAGGAAATAAGTACAATATGTAGCAATAACAAACTTTTTAAATCACAGATTTGCTAAAAAAAAATGGGCGTTTTAGGCAGAATTAGTTAAGACAGCAAGAAAAGCAGAAAAGTGATACTTAATCACTCCAAAGTCACTCTTTTGTCTCTTTGCTGCTGTAGACTCTGCAGAACACCTGGAAGGCACTTGCTGAGCGGAATACAAGCGTAAAACTGTGCAAATTAGGTTTTTATAGCAGGGAAGTGAAAGAGCTAGAAATTAGCCCAAAATGGCCAATAAACTACTAATTTTTGGGCTGAAACCACTCCTGCAGGGACAGATAGGCTGCTCAAAGCTCCCCTCTCTCACAGGTGAACAGAGAAACTTCCTTCTATCCAAGTAAGGTATGGCAACACAGAAACTTGTAACACAGCCCTGGATTCAGCAATAACCTGAAAACTGGACTGTACTAGTTCAGAAAGGTGAGAAACAGGTATATATATATTTTTTTTCCAGAAAATAGAGCAGATACAACCAAAACAACACTTTACCCAATTAACCAGTTAAAAAGCTTAAAACTGAGCCCTGTTCCAGCAGTCTTCAATCAGACAAGTTCTAACTGCACAGTCCTGCCACTAGGGTACAGAGAAACCTTCACCAAAAATGATGGCCTGGATCAGTGCACAAATTATAAAAACAAAGCTAGATCCAGCCGGCCTGAATCTAGTCTATGCTACAGCAAACGAGGCGTACTGATTTCAGAAAGAAACAGTTCAAGTAAGCATGCGCAATAGGCCTTTAACCAGAAATTCCCAGCTCAGAAGGGCAGAATCTAGCCTCTCCTCCCACAAGAGTGCAGACCACAAACCTTCTTAAAGGAGTACCGCACCCACAGACTCAAAAAACATGTTTAAAACATCATGGCATGATGTTTCCTACACTTTAACAGCACTCTGGGATTATTTACAGGATGTTAAATATTTTTATATGTAATTCCAGACTCTGACCACCTGGAGGCTGGCATATTGACGTGGTTTGGATAAGTCAGGTTGCCATCCAGTATCCCAGAAATCATTGTTTGGCTCAAAAATGTTTAATCATGCAGGCCTTCATTTGCCTAAAGTTGCATGCGCACAAAGTACTGAGTAAAACAGAACAGTGTAAGTAACATTCCCTGCTGCTGGATGACTACTTAAAACAGAAACAGTGCAAATGCCACAGAACACACTCAAAGTGCTGTTTATTGCTGCCTTTTTTTCTAATTTAGTTTAAATGGCACTAATTTGTCAGACAATGAATTCCAGTCCATTTACTTCTTCCCTCCCCCATAACACTTAGCTTCCCTAGCTGTCAAAGTCCTGAGGGTAATTTGACCTGGTAATTCCACTGTTTGGCAGATCTCACCAGGGTGCTTGACTCATGTAATTTAATCTTTGCTCTAGGATTTCCTTTGTTAGAGGGGACATTTTTTTGCTGCACTATAGCCATGGCCTTACTTGACTGCAATCACATCCAGTAAGGTCTTGCACCAAGAAGCTAAAGAATAAAACATTTATACTATTAACCAGTTTAGGTATTTATTAATTTAAGTGTTAAGGTATCACTTCATGCTTCCACCTTGTTAAAAATTGAGATTTACATATGCAAAGTGTGTTGGTATACGGTGTTTGCCTTCATATGTTTTTACTCCACTGGTTGGTTTGCAAAAAAAAACCTTTTGCAGTGTCCCTGGATTTGTCTTTGTACATGCAAACCACATTGCTATATTTCCCCTTCCTTTTTCTTGTGTCCAGAAGTCACTTATAACAAAGTAAATTTTTTATTGATTTTTTTTAAATAAAGGACATCAAGGTTAACTTACCTTGAATCAGATAATGGATGCCACTGCAAAGAATCACTGTTGAAATATTTGTGCATGGACAAAATCCTTTACTAAATCTATTTGCCAGCCTCCAGTTCAATTGGTGCTATGGCTTTAATATACTGGTGTGTTTGCTCATGCCTTCCAAATATCTCCACCATTACATACCAGTTTTGCAGTGTAGTAACCACCCAACATGCCCATACACCTTTAGCCATCAATATGCAGCTACTTCTGCTCATGTGAGTATGTGAATTCATTTTCAGACTTAAGGTGTGGAAGCTGCACTGAATAATTCTAGGTGCTTGTTCAGGTTTCACATGGTGCTTGCTTAGAGTTACTCTCATGTTAAGCCACTGTGAATATGTTGCACTGCCACCTCTGATACCAGGGTAATGTTTTAATCTTTCTATTCCTGCACTGCACACTAGCAGTATCTGGTGCAAATACAACAGAGAAGTATGCAAGCGATACACCACCTAAGCATCATTTGCCGTGCAGAATGTACAAGTATGCATACCAAATTTCTGTGTTTCCAAACATCGGTGTTACTACACTACTACTGAATAAAATGAACAGCACTCAGGCTGGGGGAAGGACAAGGGAGCCATGACATCACAGAATGGGTGGGTCTTATTATTTTAGTTAGAATCAGATGATGGCTGTGATGATGTCACTTTGGGGGAGGGAACTGATTAAAAAAAAAAAAAAAAAGTACCTGCAGTGCCTGGCCTCGATGATGTCAATAATTGGGTGACTCCAGCAAGCTTTATTCAAACATGAGAGAATCATTTTGTAAGTGAAACCATCACAGTATGAGTAAGTAGGCTTCTGTTACAGAAGTAAGGGGAATTATAAAAATTGTAAATGCTTTATTGTTGTTGCTTTACAGAGGACAATGTAAATAGGGAGGAAAAGGGCCGTGAAGTTGAGGAATACATTAGAGAAACCTGTTGTACTCCTTTAATGTAAAATAACTGGCCTGAAGCCCAAGTGCTTAACCCAGAACTAAAACACTTTTAGAATAACAGACACTGAGTCTTCAATCAGCAGTTCCCAACTTAGAAGGATTTATGCTACCTGTCCTGCCACAACAGTGCAGACCACAAACCTTCTTAATGTAAAACAACTGGTTTGAAGCCCAAGTCCTTAAACCAAGGGCCTTAGAATAACAGTTACAATTTAATCAGGCTACTAACAAGCAGTAATAAAGGCAGCAGAATAAAATAACTATTGATGAGAAAATTAACTATTCCAAAATATGTCAAAATTAAAATACATTCCTACTATGTTCTGGGAACATAAATTCACTATATGACTATAACGAATTGAGAACCTAAGTAAAACATTATTATTACAGATAGTATCAATGACGAATGCTGGAAGGAAAAAATCTACAAAACCAAGAAAAAGGTACTCCTATTCCTTTATTCATATGTTAGTTACAGTTAAAAGTCCTGCCATCTTCAAAAACAAAATACAGATGATTCAATCTAGATTAATTGTGAGACTCTTTCCTTGTGATTGTAAGAAGTTGTGCTTACAGTTCATTCTAGTCATGAATCAATAAATTATCATTACTGAAGTAATCTATGTGCCAATTACCAAAGGCTACATTCCTATCAATGAAATGGGTTCAAAGGTTCTTGCTAGGCAAGCATTCTAAACAAATACATAGAGCCAAGCCATGCAACTCAGAGAATTTACTGAATTGATTTGCCCCCTTGCTCAATAACTGCCATACTGTTTACACTAGGAGTAAATCTGAGATCATCTCCAAGACCTGACACATGGTTTTTCACCCATAAAAATATGGAATGAGTGGACTAGCCATGAGCAATATTTGAGACTCATAAGGGTGTAATGTCCGGGGGATCAAAAATGTACAAAAAAGACATTTGCAAAACTTATATCTATAACACTTCAAAACCAATAAATTGATAAAATTGAACCATGAAAAAATTAACAAACAGGCTATGGCCTGTATCGCATGCATATGGGAAGGTAAAATACATACTACTGGTTTCCCCTAGCAGTCTTGCAGTGTGGGATGTTTGGTGAGATTTTCATCTACAGAGGAAAATATGGACATCATACATGAAGAGACACTGAAATATCAGAATTTGGTTATAAAATCCTTATTTTCCAGCTTATGGATATACTTTTGATAAGATGGCTGATAAATTAAAACAGGCAAATGTTTGACGAATCACTATACCCCTACGGCTAATTAAATGAACCATGGTAACACACAAAGCTCTGAAGAATCTCATAAATAACCAGAATACACTGCTGGTAAATATATTATTTGTCTAAGAAATGAAACACAAATTAAATCTTGCTCTGTAAAACTAACATTTACAGCGAAGTACTTCAAAATCTGAAAAGCATGGTACTCTCCTACCAATTGTCGATACTTTGTAAGTAATACTGCCATCTTCTTTTAGAGAGTTTCAAACAAGCTTACATTTTTACCTAAGTATTCCTTCCATAATCCTGCTGCACAACAGGATCATTATTCTGTAGATGATACCTTCCTTTTCTCAGCTTTTTTCAGTCTTTAATATCTGTCTGCATCCTTTTTGATCCTTCACTTAACTATGTTTAAAATATTACAGTTTCCATAAAGATGTTTATATGAACTGTATTTCCGTTCACCCCTAAAAAACTGTGGTACACAGTGAGTTTCTAAAGGCTCTGTTATGTATGAGGGGTGATCTATATAAACATTTATTAGTTTTTTTTATGTATGCCTAAGACATGCTCAGAGCTTTTCTTTTAACAATAAACTGGACTAGCTGATTCATCTGTACTACATGACAAAAGCTATAGGTATGCCTTTCTTACCATAAAATGGTTAGGCTTGATATTTCTATTCTTTTCAAGACATGGTAGAAAGGAACACTCATTAAAATCTATTAAAATCTTCATCTACTATCCCAGCATTTCCTGTCTCATTTTATGACTCAGGACCTCAGGTAGCTTAATGCCCCTATTTTTGGAACTCATTTCAATCAGCTGTTTAACACAGTTAGTTCTGTACATGTTCTCCATGTAAAGCAATGATATTGCTACTTGACTTAATTCAAACTTCATTCATGGTATCACCACAGTTTTTTGAATCAGCATGTATACTCATGAAAAAAATATATTTTATTCTATTGCTCTACAGTGTGCTGTTAATATAAGTACTCATTGCTGTTTTTTATCTGTTTTGCAAGAGTTCCCTGTCACAAATTTCAACATTATTTCTAAAGGCATAAGTTCAATTAAAAATTGCTGAAAAATATACAAGTTAAAAAAGTTTGAAAACTACTTTATTTGCAAACAACAAACTACTTCAAACATGTAGAATGGTCACAGACTCAATTGTAAACCTATCACAGCACTAACACTAAACCTAACTCTGTCTCTAGCAAAAGCCCTAAACACAACCCTAAAAACTAATCCTGACTATAATCTTAACCTGAATTCAAATCCTAAATTTTTTCTTGTTGCTGTTCTGGGCATCCATTCACCATCACAAGTGATGATTAACCATGACACTAACTGCTTCATTCCTCCATACTCCTGACATTAGAAAATGTCAGAAGGGAAATGCAACAACAACCAAACAGCAGTCATTAATCCTGACTGATATTAGGAATCTTCTGATGTCCCTAATAGCCATCTCTCTGTCCACTTGCCGGAGAAGTGCAGTAATCACCTATGATGTACTGCTGTAAATGCACACTTCCATACATCCATGAGGCTTGACTGACACAATTGTGTCCCTGGGATTATGTGTCTGAAGTTCAGCATTGGACCTTCAGACATGGTGAGCCAACCATGGTTGCTTAATCCCATGTCCACAAAATGGATTCCACCAGCATCCAAGTGCTTCTAGTCAAACATGGGTTGCTTGAGACATATTCAATGTTCCATCACTCTGTACTGTGAGGCCAGCACTCAAAGCCTGAAGTTATCCATACCTGTGTAAATATAATCCAAACCCAACCAAGACAACAACTTTAAGGTCACTGAATCTTGTAAGTAATAAAGTATTGACATTCAGTCATATGGCATTTCATCATAACAAATACACTGCTGATAAAAATTAAGATTTACAAAAATGAAATCTGTACATGTGGATCAGCAGAAGCTGTTTAAGAACTGGTATCATTCAGAACTAGTACATACTGCAATTTACTTGCATGGTGACTTATTCCCTTTAATTTAATCTATGTTTATGTATACTTTGACATGCAGATTTGACATTATAATACTCATTTCCATGTTTTCTGTAAGTATGTGCGACTAAGCCAAAACAACAAACAAAGACTAAAAGAACTATTGGCACCATTACAATTGTGGTTTTATATTTTGTATGCTGAGACCATTGTTTTCCATACATATCAATTATGAAGTGGAAATAGTGTTTTCATCCTTTTGTGTTTTGATAAAAAATAAAAAAAATGCTGCACAGGAGCCAACAAATAAAGTTTAATAAAGAAATGTTTAAGCACTTTTGTGTTTTAATGAAAACGTATGTGTGTCTGAATGTAGGTACATGTGCACATTCACTATACACCTGACAAATTCTGAGGTCTTTTGGCTATTTCCTTTGTGTAAAGTTTATAGGTTCATAAGTGTATACTAGGCTAACAACCACTATGGCCATTATAAGCCTAGCTGTGCAACCCAAATGTGACCCACAACTTTGATTAACATAAGGGGTGATTTACTGACTGCCTCTGCCCATCAGAGATTAGAATGGAAAGAAACTCCTCAAAATATTATGTGGGTATTCCTTCAAAATTTATAGGTATAGTTAAGCAACAACTTAAGTTTCACAGTTGTTTTCCCTTAAAAGATAGCATTACAGCAGCACTATTATTTCTGACATTTATACAGCTTACTTCAAATATCTGTTTGTCTAGAATCAACTTGAACATTACAATACTAAGGAACTAAAATACTAAACACAAATGCCTGAAATATGAAAAGGGATACACTTCCAACTTTAAGTATTTGTTGCAGGGGTGGTGAAACCCTTTGTACCCTCTATATGGGGGCTTGCCTCCCATACCTCTAAACCTATACATACCAACTCCACAGATGTGCAAACATGAAAAAGTTATAAATCTCTCAAAACAAAAGAATCATTACAAGTGCTTACTTACAAGTTATACTTGTAGACAGTGATTTCCTAAGGAGAGCAGTGATTAAAGTTCCGTTCCTTGGCATTTTGTGATTTAGGTTCTTGTTGCTTAAGCAATTTGATCTTGGCCACCTGTACATATACCATTTTTTTCTTTCAAAATTATTTTCTTGGAGATTTTTTCTTTTATTCTTTATTCTTTTCTTTAATACTTTCTCTCTCTCTCTCTCTCTCTCTTTTTTTTTTGGAATGGACTGCTTGGCTGGTTTAGATTCTTTATTTATTTTGTTGCCAGTGTACTTATGGTAATAAAACAGTCTTCATATAGCTTGGAGCAGAAGTGCTACATGGGTCTCTATTATTTCATTAAATGGCTATATTGTCAAACAGCATGTCGAACTGCTCTGACTGAGATCATGTTACGGTGGGGATCAGGAAATTTGCTCTTTCCCCAATATACTGTGATCTTGGACATGGTACATATAATTAGTAGGGGATGTGGGGGGCTTCAATGAATGGCATTTCTGATGAAATGTCATTTGACAATGTGACTGTTCAATGAAACAATCCATAACACCAACCATATAATTGAAAAACATGTCAGACAATGTAGAATTGACACACAGGGATTGTGATCATGATTCTTTGTTAAAATTGAAAGAGTTAAGGTGGCAATTCTTGTTAAATTCTGCCCTGCACTCAAGATTAAATTAAAACTTTATACACAGTATATGGAAATATAACAATTCTGATCAGTTTCATGCTTTCATTACTTTAGCATTTTGTCATATTTCACAATCGTGACCACATATCATGTGGTTTGTTTAAGCTATTTTAAGTTTGAGTTAGTTGTAATATGCTGTACTGATGAAGTTCCAAATCTGTGTTACAGACAAAAAGTGTTCAACAATCTCATGAAGAAGTGGAGCAGTGAGGGGCGGAGCCTAGATAGCCAACTGAGAGCAGTGAATTTTGAGAGCTCCATAAACTAGTATAATAATATAGGGAAATGTTATTAGTTTCAAGTTTAAAACATCAGAAATCTATAGATAAACTACTAGCCTACATAAATATCAATTTTAGTGGAGATATACAAACATTTTCCTGTCGTGTAACTTGGAGATATATTGAGTCACTGAATATGAACAACTTAAGGAATTCTAATCCAGATGCTGCTTTGAAAAAAGAACTGCAATTGATAACATCTTCCTTACAGGAACTATCTTTGAAGATGGATGGCTTTAAAAATTACTTAGAAAACCTCAAATTAAATTCTTAAAAACAGACTGATACTTTTAAGGAACTATTACAGCAACACCATACTAAAATAACAAATGCAGATACTTCTCTAAATGATATTGAAGAGAGACTCAGAGAGGAAGAATGCCAAAAAGAATTTCTGCTTAAACAGAATACATGGCTGCTTAATAAAATAGATGACTTAGAAAACAGGGAAAGGAGAAACAACATAAGGATCTTTGGTCTGCCTGAAAATATTGAAGAAAAAGACATTATTTCATTCTTAACAACCTGGATTCCTGAATTTTTAGACTTGAAAGAGGGACTTTCATTTGGAATTGAATGGGCGGATAGAGCACTGAGGAAACCTGCTTCTAACTCAACAAATACTCCACCTAGATCCATAGTTATAAAATTTATTTCATTTCTGGACAAGGAACTAATATTAAAATCTGCTTGGAGAAAATCATCCTTAAAATACAATCAAAGCCTTTTAAGGTTTGACAGTGATTATTCTTCCAGAATACTAGAACAAAGGAAAAAAGTCTGGCCAATAATAAAACTGTTGAAATGAAACAACATTAAAACACAGCTGGCCTTTCCAGCCAAGATACAAATACTTATTGCCAATGAGATGAGAACCTTTAGTGACTTAGAAGAAGCTACTATAGTCATCAAAAACAACAACATAGTGTATATCACAGAAGAAATGGAATGGATGGCCCTTACTCTTAAAAGAATAAAAGAAACAAATCCTTGGACTTGATGCTAGAAAGAAGAAGGAAAAAACTGATTCCAAGATAGCTCTCCCAAAAATATAACTCTTACAACTACATCTCTCAAAGTATCAGCTGATATGGTACATTACTTGTCATCTGTTTTTATTAAAAAAGGAGGGTTTCTTAAACAACTGAGACACAGTAATGATTTATTCAGAATGTTCAAAAAGTCCAGTAATTCTTCATAAACAAAGGTAGGTCAAATGGGTTACTACTTACATTATATATAAGCCAAACAAAGCAACATATAATATAAACATAGACATTTCTGTTCCTCTACTTGAACTCAATGAATACTTATCTTGTTCATTTTTCATTGTTTTTACTTATAATAATTTAGGTACCATTCAGCAGAGTTCAGACTCAAATGTAACAAATTAACATCATATATAATAGTAACAGCAGAGTGTTTTGAAAAAAAAAATGCTGTCATGGAGACTAATGCCTTCTTCAGTTAAAGTATGACTTAGAAATGTCATGTGTATCCTGGCTGAATAATAGTAGCAAGCTCTTAGTACAAATGTCATCATTATTCTGTCTAAATATAGCAAATATCAGTTCTAGCAGGTATCACAGCTATGAGTGCTGTTTGATCAATCCTGATATGGTGTGCATGGATGCAGCTGTGACTGGCAGCTAGTACAAATGTCATTATTATTCTGTCTAAACATAGATAATATCAGTTATGACAGGTATCATAGCTTTGAGTGCTGTTTGATCAACCCTGATATGGTGTGCTTGGATGCAGCCGTGTCTAGCAGCTAGTACAAATGTCATTATTATTCTGTCTAAACATAGTTAATATCAATTATGGCAGGTATTATAGCTTCGAGTGCTGTTTGATTAAGCCTGACATTGTGCGTATGGATGCAGCTGTGTCTGGCAGCTGTTGTATGTTGCTGTTTTCATCTCCGGGAAGTTGTGGGTTGCAGCTTGTGATCAAGGTTTACTGCTACATGTGTTTTAGGAAGAGAAATTTGGTGTTTTAGCCTGGATCCAGGGGAAGAGGGTGGATAAAACTGTGATTTGGGATGTTTTGGCAGAGAATAGTTTGCTTATACATCTGCTGAGTGAGAGGTGGGAAGGCTGGAAGAATGTGTTTTCTCTTGTGGCGGCTTGTTGGGAGTTTTTTTTTTATCTGTTTACTCTCCATTCTTTTCCTGACTGCTGCCTCACTGAAAGGGAAGGAATTTAGGCTTGAAGTTGCAGTGAAGTGAAGTATGCAGTACACAGACACACTAACAGAAACAGACGCTCCCAGGTTGCTATGGTAACAGAGACAGAGTGACGATAATGCTTAACAGCTCTGAGGAGCCTCCAAGATGATTCTTGGCAATGTTTTTGTTTTTTAAAAAAAAATGTATATATATGTATATATGTGTGTGTGTGTGTGTGTGTGTGTGTGTGTGTGTGTGTGTATGTGTGTGTGTGTATATATATATATATATATATATATATATATATAATAAAAGGGTTGTTTTAAACCACATGTACACATATTGATGGGTCTCCCAACACTTTGTTTAGCTCATTAAGTTGATTCTTGATAAAAATAAATAAATAAATAAATAAATAATAAGCTCAATTTTATATTTAAAATGTATTTTGGTCCAAACACATTAAGGACTTACATAAGAGTGGAAGTCTGAGTTATTGTGAAAGACTAAGAGCATTTGGTCTTGTGCAGAACCCTTTGCAGTGGTCTGGGAGGTGAGCTTGCTTGGATGTGTTTGGCATATGGGGATAGCTGATTCTAGGGGTGTTTGTGGTTGCTGGGAAGTGCTAGAGAGTCATCAGATTTCCTTTGTGGAAATATCTGTGGGAATGGAAAGTGTGTTGAGTGGTTTACTGGCCACTGCATGGAACAGGCTGGTAAAATGGAACAGGACAAATATTGGCTTGGATATTTTAACAGCCTGGAAACACACCACACGAACTAGTGAATGGTATTCTGACAAACTGGATAGGTATTGTTGCTCGTGCTTGAAGTACTGATAAGTGTGCATGTAAGGATGGAAATATACTTATAACAAATAAGAAACTAGAAGAGTATCATAATTTAAAGTCTATGGACTGTATAATATGGATTCACTTCAGAAGCTCAAATTTCAGTATCTCGAGCCTAAGAAGCCGAATCCACACAACAATGAAACTGAAAACTGTGAAATTCAAAACCTCGAATACCGGAGGTTTTGAATTTCACAGTAGTACTACACACACACACACACACACACACACACACACACACACACACACACACACAAACACACACACCATTCTCCACAAAAACACACACAATCTGTCTACTACATGCACGCTCTGTCTACTACATGCACCGCCATGTGGGGGGCTGCACCCCCCACACCCCCCTATTTAAATATTCTCAGTCCGAGGTTGCACTACATACAAACACGCACAAAACACCACATAAGCTACATTCTCCTTGTGCACACACATCACAGCAACAAAACACACTGACACACACCACAGTCCCCACTCAAACCCCTTAACACACACACATACTTACCTGAAGGCATGACTGCAGCAGAAGTTTAGACGCACAAAATTCAAAACCTCCGGTATTCAAGGTTTTCAATTTCATGCTTCTGAACTTTCGCTGTTCTGTGAATTTGGCTTCTTGGGCTCTAGATACTGAAATTCAAGATTTCAGTATTTCGAGCTTCTGAAAGGAACCCATATATATATATATATATATATATATATATATATATATATATACATATACATATATATATATATATATATATATATATACATAAATATATATATATATATATATAAATAAATATATATATATATATATATATATATATATATATATATATATATACACAAATAATTTAGTGTATGTCAAGTTAGGTCCTTTTATCTCTGAATCTATACATATAACAAAAGGTCCTAAACAAGGATGTCCCATGTCACTGATTCTATTTGCTCTGGCTATTGAAATATTGGCAGATTCAATTCACAACAATATAAAAATCAAAGGAATAGATGTTTATGAACAATACAATTGTAAAGTAATGCTATTTGCTGATGACATATTACTAACATTATCTAATACAAAAGAGACATTAGAAGAATTAGATATATTAATTGACAAATTTCACATGGCTTCAGGACTCCATTTCAATAAATCAAAATCAAAATGTTTATTTTTAAATATAAAAAATTAACTGCAGACTAAGGGGGATCACATCATAGGGAAACAAGAATCTACATTAAATATCTAGGAATTGAGTTATGCAAGGATAATAATGAATTAGTCTAAAAAACTACAATAATATCATCAATACAATTAAAATCTCTGTGGAAAAATGGAACAAAATAATATTAACATTTAAAGATAGACTACAGTTAATGAAAATGGTTTTACTGCCCAAGATCCTATATATAGCCTTGTCAATACAACTGTTACCAGAAAGGAATATACTTAAAGAAATACATTTATGCCTAATAACATTTTTATGGTTTCCCAAAGGAAACAGAACAGCTTTAGTACATCATATCAGACCATGGAAACAGGGAGGATTAGAAACATATATAAAAGTATCAATATCTAAATCAATCTCAGATTGGATAAGTTCAAATTACTCTGCAAATTGGAATTATTAATTGTAATATCAATAAATTAATTTGATTTACAAAAAAAAAAAAATCAAATAACACAAACAATTTTCCTTGGCACATATTATGTACTAGTATGCAATATAACATAACTAAACTCACTAAAACTCATATGATTAATTATTACATTGACTCATTTAGGAAAATTATTAATGCAAATATAGATTTAAAAATCTGGTTTAATTTTTTAACACCATTTATAGTCACAAAGAACTTTCCACATAAAATATATAGAGAAATTATTAATTCCTGGGAACAGAAAGGATTTGTTTGTTGGCTCCAATGTATCAAAGAACTAAAAGTTTTTTGATATGCAAGTAATAAAAACAACATACAAAATTCCACAACAGGACTGGCTAACTTTACAGAGTATTCTGTCATATTCACAAGATTTAAGTAGAATAATTAACAATTCTTCATTTAAAAAGATACCTAAATTTATGAAATACATATATGAAATCATATATAATGACTTTGACATGGGAAACAGTATTTCAACATTTTACAAAATATTGATAAACTATAAAACAACACCCAAACTTCATATTGGAAATATACAACAAAAGGACACTCAATACAGTTAACTGAAAATATTAAAACAAATATCTTATTATCGATAGAATGTACATCCTTTACATAATACTGGAAAGTTTCTAATTGGAAATGCTTGCACAGAGCATTCTTAACCTCAAATAGAATCAGTAAAATGAGTTCTTCCATAAAAGGAATATGTTGGAGATGTGGGCAAGTACACAATGCAGATTGGAACCACATTTTCTTTGATTGTGTTAAAATTAAGCCATTTTGGAATGGTATTAATAACTTTACAAGCTTTATTTAATGAATTATTTTATTTAACTAAAGCTTTTGTTTTATTAAATGTGAACAAATGTCCTCATTTGAATAGGTCAAACATGTATCTAGTATGGACTATACTTGCAATTTCAAGGAAGTGTATAACAAGAAGATGGAATACAAACACAATACCAACTTTGGAAGTCTTCTACAGTCTACTGAAGACCACAGCATTATTGGAAATGAAAATTAAAGAACTAAGAATTTATCCAAAGCCATTTATCAACAACCCTTGGGGAAAAGTCTTATCATTGATTGACACTATACAATAATTGATCAGACACCCTGATAATGGATTGGACATACTTATAAAGTAACTGTATACATTAAGATCTGTTATAGTGTCAGGCTAATATAAATTGTGTACATAGTTATTTAAGATGTTATGTATATGTATAAATACTATGAAATTCATTCAAATTTATTTGAAAAATAAAAACAAATTTTTGAGAGAAAAAAGTGGAGCAGTATTTTTGCTGAATTTTTGTTTGATCAATTTTTGTTTTGTTTTCCAGAGTTTATACTTTATGTGTTAGCTTAACTCTTTTTTTTTCCTTTTTATGTCAGTAATGTCTTAGCCTGCATAGTTTCTTGATTACTTATTTTTACTGGCTTTATCACATTTATATGAATATGCATGTTTGAGTAATAATTATTACTTCAGTAAAAGTTAACAGAAATGGTAATACAATTAGTTAAATTTAAGGATAAAAAGACTAGTTCAAGGCACAATTCTGAGAGTGCAACATATAGGGTTGTAAAGTGTATTTGAATAGAAATAGAGGAGTGTCTGGCAGAAAGGTAAATTTGTCTTCACTGGTTATGACTATATTATTAGAAAATGAATTGAAACTGTGACATTTTCAGAGCAAAGTCCTGGTTTGTCTTATGATTTTATGATTTTATAATTTTATTCAGTGATGAACAGTGCTGTTTGCTAAGCAGTGTACCTGTTATTATATATACTTTTCAGTTTTTGTTTATTGTAAAGAACCTTGTACCAAGTCAGATGGAAAATCCTGAAATGTTGTGACACTAATGCGTTTAGCACCACCCATATGAAATCAGTTTGTATAAACTCCCTGCTCATCCAAGTCTACCACAAAATGCAATGTTGGTATGGGGAAAAGGGGATTGATTGTCATGTATCCTTAAATGGGTGTTGTTTGTATAGGGTTTAATTTATTGCTAATTCTTGTGATACTGAGTGCAGTAGAAAGAATGAGTTAGGAATGGATTCTGGACTGATGCTCCCATTTCATACCTGATGCTGTTCCCATTATGTCTTATAGGCTCACAGTTCTAGTTTGTAGGAGACACTATAATATTTACTATTATAATACAACACAAATGACTAGTAACCAGCCACACTAACATGGTGAAACCTTCCTATGTTTCTTAAATACAAAATAAGTCAGTCAAAAATCCTGTAGCTGATTAGCTTACTATTTAATAATATATGATTGTTGGGACAGTAAGAATATGCTGAATGTAATAATATAGCATGTATGATTACATGCTGGGGGTGTGGAAGGTGCTAATTGCAGCACTAAGAAATTGATTTGTAAGCATTCCCTATGCCAGATTTCATCAGGGATATGAATTGTTGCATGGAAGAACGCTACTGCCATAGCACTATGAAAGTGATCAGTAACCATTTATCATACCCTGGTACAGCATTCCCACATATCTAAAGTAGTAAACCACTGCTGCAGATAACAGTAGCTGTGCACTGTAATAAGTCATATACCTTCTATGAAAGACAAAATGCAGTGTTAATATAATAATATATCATGTTTGAGTGCAAGGAGGTAAGAAATCAATGTTACGGCACTATGAAGCAGATTACTAAACAGTCCTCTTTCCTCTTCATCCTACTGCAGCAAATATAAATGTACTACAAAGCATTCCTTTCCTTCTGTCAACTGCTGTTTAAGTACAAGGGCTCTTCACAAATTAGTATAAGAAATTCTAGGGTAGTAGTAGTGTATTCATGAATATGATACATTATGTCTACAGGACTATGTTTCTGTTGGTGTTACAATTCTTGTAAAGCTATGTTTGTATTTCCCAAGGGGAAAAAATGTTGTTGAAATTATTAGCATCAGTCTTTTGTAGACATGTGTATATAATTTGTGTCATACTACATTGTTCACCCTATTGCGGTGGTGGTGCTGCAGTAGCATTGTCGCCTCAAAGTAAGACGTTGTCCTGTTCGATTCTCAGCTAGAGCGTCTTCTGTGTGGAGACATGCATGAATGGGCGTACCTTCATTGAAGGTTGTGCATCAGGGCCGGCAACTCGGCACGTAAAAATCTACTGCCAATCATTAGCGGACCGGAGTTCTGCTGTGGTGCATATAATAAACTATTATGTTCAGAAATCCAGTCAAAAGTTTATAGTGCTAGGAGATTTATCTGCTCCATGTACTACTAGTCACTCAAAATTAGGTAAAAAAAATATATATATCTTCTGATGGTAAAGCAATGGGGAAGTTGTTGATGTCCTTACACATTCTCTGTGTAAAGGAAACTGAGACAAAATAATGGCTGTAATATAGCAGACAGAAATGGGAGTTGAAACAAAGCCACTTTATGTTCTGCAGGAGATGTTTACTGGTCAGCACTGTCTGCTTTTAGTGCCAGACTCATTGTTAACAGTGCAGATTCTAAGCATTGTTAAGGTCATGTCTAACAAGTAGAACTGAACCAGGATGTAATTTACCTATTTTGGAGACTAATCACAGCACTCCATGCACTATATTATTTTTTATATACATCAGCTGTGCTGCATAATGTCTTTAGACAAAATTCTTTTTCTATACGCTCACAAATACATAAAAACACACACATACACACACAACTGGTAATCAAAAGTTCTACACATTTTAGGCTTTTGTTTTCTAATGTTGCCTATAACCACTGTATTTGATTGATTTTAAAAACTGCCAGTGATTAGCTACCCTGAATGAAAACAACAAACATTAAAATAAAAGCACAGAATTTAGTACTTTACCAGAATAGTTAAATTTATATATCCCACACTGTAATATGTCTAAATAAATTATAAAGACAATAACCTCATACCTGTATTCATTGCAGTTAACTGATATAATAACATATTCAAAATAAATATGCAGATAGAAAGCTGCAGAGTGTGTAAAAAGCACCATTTACAATAAATACCAAAATCAGTACGAAGACTTATACCCACCTTTACAGGCAGAGCAGCCTAGTTTAAGCATATTCCCCTTATGGTTGGTTGAGGGACTCTAACTCTGATGCACTACTCAGTCTGGCAGTTGAAGGAACCAAATCATTTAACATTGCTTTTTGTATGTCAATGTTTTAGAACTTGATTTCTCCTAGAAAATAGTGGAGATGTCATCACTTTTTAGCTGATAAATATTACAGACTCATCAAGCTTACACCTAAAATCTGACATGGTCAGGTATTGTTTTCCTTGAGAGATGTGCTCTCTTGTAGTCTGTCCATTGTTAAATCTAAGACAAGACAAGAAGCAGGTAGAAAATCTATTTTTTACTCCCAAAAGTCCATGCTATTATAGTGTATATGCCTGAATCAGAAATATGAGGGCAAACTATCAAGCTACATAGAAATGCATAGCACTTTTCTTAGTTTAATGTTCCACCTCAGTCCATGACTAGCATTTAAGCCACTGGAAATCTTACTGGTCCTTGCTTTCACAAAAACAAAAGAATCCCATACTTAATGATTTTTCTACATCAAGTGTTTAGTTTCTTGGATGCATATTACCTTTAGAAATCTCACCAATAACCTAGTGGTCACATCCACATTCCGTGACCAGCAAAATAATAATGAAAACCAAAATCATAAGTCCTGGAAGTTTAGCAGTTTCACCAGTATATCACAATATTCAATACCAACTAACCTGCAAGCAACAGCTAATAGTACTGGTGACAAGCACAGCATTTCTGAGATCACTGTGGCCAGGTAATAAATGACAGGTATGCCTACGCACATGTGAATAAGGCTATATGCCTAGTCACTTGTGATTTTATTTATCCAGCTTATAGCCATGGTTGTACGGTCACTGCATTATTTGTTACTGACATATTTTGACAATGTCCATCCACAGGTAAGTATGATGCCATCCTTGATGAGGGTAGTGATCCTTGATTACAGACATTAGGCCTCTGTATTATAATACTTATTATTATTACTACTACTATTATTAGAAGTAATAGTAGTAGCATATCACTGGTAGGATTATATATATATATATATATATATATATATATATATATAGACAATTCTGAAGTGGGACAGACCACAGCACATATGAAATTTAATCTAGTACATACATGCACATTAGAACTGTTGCATGTCCAATCTCATCATCGTAAACAATGAATTCTGAAAAAAAACAATGTATTTATTTGTTAACCAGTTAAGCCCATTAGTCACACATGCCCATTTTCAAGATGCAATAACACTCTCTAGTTATATCACGTATTACACAAACAGAAGCTAAATGAATAGTAGCCTGTAATACCGGAAGCAGCTCGCTAATAACTCACAAGATTAACCTCTGTGCTAACTGCTAGAGTTAGCAGTTACTGTAATTTAATTAGATGAAATGCTATCTGTGACTGCAGGTTCTTTCCAGCATATCTCCAGTAAATAAAAAGTAAACATATGCAATGATATCATCAAGTGATATTGTGTCTTATCTAATGCTCATGTAATCAAACATAATCAGATGCAAATTTTCATATTATTATAAAGTAATGTTACCTTTACACCACAAACAAAACCTTCTCCTCTGCACAAAATGTATCATTTTATAAGGAAAACTGAAAATGTAAATTAAATCCTTTCCCTCATTACTCCATTTCTATGGTCACAGAAACGGTAAGTTTCATCAGTTTCATTACTGAAAGCTGAAAGTCTTCCTCTCCAGTCTCCTGCTTATCAAATATCTCTCCAAATCTGCCTGGGCTATCAAGGTAACAGAGTGTGAGAAGGTGAAACACACTTTTCCTATGCATTCTAGCTGCGCAGTTGAGAAAACCCTTGCATCATTTAGACCATAGCAACCATTCCATGATCCATCCCAACCAATCTGTTCCATGATATTTTATTAATTTTATAATAATAAATTGTCAAAAATGTACAAAGGCTGGTGTTCCACTAAAGAATGCACTCAGGCTTGGAGAAAAGACAAGATAGTTACATCTTACCATTCCACTAGTTTAACCTTTAATCTTTATTCTACACTGGTCCTCTTCCTTGGCCCATAAACTTGTCCCAGATATTTCATTCCTCTGATTATTCATTCTCCCTCTGAGAGGGCTAACCATCAGACTAAGGATCATCTATATTAACCATGGCCATGCAGACAGATTAATATTTGCCTGTCCTTATACTCAGATGTTATCTACTAACAATAAAATGCTCCTGATTTTCTATTTTCAGAATAACCTGAATCATTTCATAAGTTGAAAAGCTAGACATGAGTGCTTTCATCTCTGATGTTTGCCTCACTGACAAATTTAAAACAACAGCTCTCCAAAGTTACAGGTACTAGAACTTTCATAATGGTATTTTATGATTTTTTTATATTTGTTGATCTGATAATATATCAAAGTCTGTTAACTTTGATGCATGCTGGTATTAGATCAGTAGATGTTTGCTACCAACAGTAAAACAAATTACAAATGCATTAATGACACAGCAAGTAATAATCTAACTTTTAATTCCATAAAACTCAATAGGCTGTATGTCCTAACTCTTCAAATGGAGCTTGAATTTATATTCTGGTAGTAACATTACACTACATCACAATGGATATACCACCTTTCAATTAAAATGTTAAGTAATGTCCCTATTTGCTTGGATTGGTGGTCATTTAGGTAGATGCTAGAAGTTATATTGGAATAGTAAGTGAAAAGTATTAAAGAATCCTTTCTGTTGTGACCAAATTTCCCTCACAGTGTAAGAACCACCTCAGGTTTGCTCTAATAAAAAGTGAATGAACCTCCTGGTATCAGCAAAGTAAGCAAAATAAGTAAGTCTTTCTTGACTGGTATTTGTTTGTTGCCCTAACATGTTACTGTAACTCAGATATGTATATTAATTACAATACTTTATTTACAATATTAAACAACCTGTTTAACTGTTTGCCATATAGAGAACAGTTTCTTTGTCACTGACAACCTACATACCATTTACCATAAGAGCAATTTATAATAACTAGACATCATGTAACTAAACACTACATGTCAAATAAATAAAACAATTTCTGTAACAATCTAGCTATTACTGAAAAAAAGATATTATGTATGAGCATGTATATGCTTCCTATAACATTAAGTGGGATTGCATTATACATGCAAAATACCCTGTCTTGTTCCTGTGTGAAACATAATCAAAATTTGGAAAAGCACGTTAGGCCAGCCAAAGCTGATACAGTGATATTCTAGCAAATGGAGCCTTGAAAACTGAATTGCTTCACAATACCTTAAATGTTACTGAAATTTCAGACAATATTCCAAACCCCCTTCATCACGTGATTTTTGAGGCTAGTACACAGAAAACCACACTACATTACCAACATACTAGTGGCACCAGCAATTTAAATAAAGTGGACACACATCTTAAAACTCCCCTTTTCAGAAGCAAATAACTTCATGTGGTAGAATTTTGCAATACCATTCATTAAAGTCTACAGATTTTATACCATCTCTGATAATGTGCCCATAATTTTCCATCATTTTTGTTACTCTGTTTTTTAAATGTGTTTCTAAGTATCATGCCACATTCCTACTGGAGGTGGGAAGAGTTATGTGCTATTTGGTATTCTAATTTTATGCTAATTAGATGCCCAGATTTTGGGCTGGATGTATCTATTTTTCAAGGGCCTTTGCACCTATTTTCAGTGTATGTAGGATGAGAAGCATTGTAAAGGCTGTATTTCAAATAATTAAATTGTATTCATTCTATGACATTATCTTACCTCTTACCAGAAATAGAATTTATAGTGCAATGAATATTTTTTGTGTATGCACTGCAAGCTGGCCACAGGTCTCATGTGACTCCTATTTTTTCAGTATTAGAGTAAATCCCTATTTTACTGCAGTGTTTGTTTTACAGCTATGTGTACATGAGAAGCAAACTATGTTGTGTAAGTTTTGTAGCTTATGTGCAGTCATGTTATTGAAGATGTTAACTCTTCTTTAAGAAACATTCTCTCACACGAACCTAGTTTCTCTCATGCTCTGACCTTGTTTATTGTAATGTCTTATCTTACTAGCATGCTGTGCATATGTGTTCATATAGCTGATCTCCCTATGGCTTTGCAACATTAAAGAACAACATTACAAATATCACTCTTTCATCTGAAAAGGATGAGAAAGGAATGTTCTTGCTTTTCACAAGAGTGGGCTACCCCGTGTACCTAATTTCTTAAGTTTAATGCATGTGAATTTAAAAACAAAACCTAAAAGATTTATCATACTATCCTGTTTTATGTGTTTTGACACTGTATTACGTATGTATATTCCAAGTTTCTGGAACTAGACATACCTTTACTGGTGGCTGGTGCTGCACAATGGGTCAGCTGAAAAGTAGAGCTCTAGTTCAAAACAAACATGTACTTGCTTATACTCATAGCCGGCCTTAGGAATAGGCTAACTAGGTGGCGGCCTAGGGTGTTGCTCTAGCAGGGGCACTTGTCCAGTAATCTGGATGGTGTAGGTAGACCAGGATAGGGGCACAGGGTGTGTTGAGGGGGCACTGTTGAGTCTTTTTGCCTAGGGCACCAGTTGACCAAAGGCCGGTCCTGCTTATAGTGAATGGTAATTTGCATTAGAGTTGGAATTCAGCAGTGTTTTAGGAGACAAAGTGACAGACAGACATTCAGACAAGATGGAAGTGACAAACGTTTAAGTGAAGCAAGTGACTACAAGCAGAAAAGGCAAACAAGAATGTGTATGTCGAATACAAGGGACAATGAAGTGAACACTAAACTCTGTAATGCTTTTATTTATATACACACACAAATCTGTATGCCTTAACCTTTCTCTCTTGCACCTTACATCAACCTCTTTGAGTAGCTTCTCAATTTATATAATCTTCTTCTTCTCCGGATCATCTGTCGAAGTTTTACAGTGTCGAGTTGCCAGCCCGGCGCCCAACCTTCCATAGAAGGCACACACACACTCACACCTAGGGCCAATTTAGAGTGTCCAATCCACCTACTGCATGTCTTTGGGGTGTGGGAGGCACAGAAGGCACCCCAGCCGAGGATCTTCTCAATTTATATAATAAATAGAATAAAGAAACAAGAAAATGAAGTAGGATTTCTAGGAGTCCGTAACTCATAGGATCACTTTTTGGTAATTCATCACATCTTGAAAGAATGAATAAAGATTCTGTCACTTAAATTGTGTCCCCCATCTACTAACACCTACACAAACTGCTGTAAACATCTGTAATAGAGATAGACATTAGGACAGAAACAAAGAGCAGAGACTTCGTGGATTGCTTCCTGCAGATTCCATCCTCTTCATTCTGTCTATCGCACCTCCCCCGACCCAGTCCTGGGTGACAGCGCAAAGCTGACATTTGGTCTGATAGCATCACACTGCCTGTGACTGCAGCCATTCTGTAGCCAGAAAGATCTGTGGGAATATTTTTACAGTGCCCCTTAATGTCTCTCTCTCTCTCTTTCTATCCCAAGAGGATTTGATGTGAACTATTATCATCTCAACTAAATGAACACAGACTCCAGTGGGAGGACCTTTAGTTTTTATGGCAGCTTAAATAGGTTTCTAAAGTTTCATGCACACACACACACACACACACACACACACACACACACACACACACACACACACACACACACACACACACACACACACACACACACACACTGTATATGTCTTTGGGGTATAGTTCTCAAACTAAGCACTAAGCATCCAGGCTGCATACTTTTTCTCTATACAGGCATTTAAGATTCTCTTTTTAACCAGTGAGAAAGAAATGATCTTCCCTTTCAAGGCACATGTGGATATTAAAGCACTGTTTCTAACATCAGTAACTTAATAACTCCTGATGAGGGAGCCCTGTTAGCTCAAAGCTCAAGTAATTGGAAAACCTACGTTGTCAAATAAATTATATAAAATCACCTCTGTGTCTGTTTTATGTATGAGGTGAACAGCCCACGTTTCTTTTTTCTAACCTCTTTTAATCAGAATTTATTTATTTATTTATTTATTTATTTACACTTTGTTTACTAGATTAGTACCACTGGCCTCTTTTTCAGGGAAGACCCAAGCAGATGATTTATAATGCCTAGGAAATATATTGGTCAGGGCACCGGGGAATTTCCACTACTCTTTTTGATGTGTCATGTAATCATTTCATAGGTTCATAGGTTCATAGGTTCATACTAGGCTATCTGCCCTAGGGCATTTATAAGCCTAGCCAGAGTGTGTATGGCTTTCGTCACCCCTTTTAAATTAATTTTGCTATGCCCTTTTTCAAGGTTAGTATACTGTGCTTCTGTCTAACAGTGACACAGAAGTGATACCCGGGGTAAACCTACGATCTCCCATCCACTCATCAAGATTCCTCTTGAAGAGACTCAATGAGGGACTCTGCCTAACCTGGACTGGGATTTTATTCCAGAGTGAAGGGAGCCTCTGGGTTATGAATCTGTCCCTCCAGCATGTCCTATTTATTTCAGTGCTGAGGTTCAAGTCCCTCAAGCGCGTAGCTCGATGGGATTTGGATTTTCTGAGGTGCAGCATGTCCATTAATTCCGGGTTGGACATGGCTTTATATGTCAGGCACAGATCGCCTCTGAGCAGGCGGTATACCACTGAGTAGAGCTGGAGTTTCTTTAACCAGGCAGCATACGGCATCTGTTTGAGCCCCTTGATCCTCTCGGTGAGGTACTTTTGGGGTCTTTCCAGTTGCTGCAGGTGTCTGGTAAGGTACATCCCAAAAGGGGCATTGTACTCAATTATGGGCCTGATGAGGGATGAGTAAAGAGGCACGATGACCTCCCCTGATCTAGATGTGAATCCCTTCATGATTAGGTGGGCTATATAAAATGTTTTTCTAACCACTTTTGCCACGTGGTTGTCAAATGAGAGAGTGTATCAACTTGGGTCCCCAGGTCCCTAATTACTTCTTCTGTACTTAATGGATTATCAC
Organism: Protopterus annectens; assembly: GCF_019279795.1. Lineage (NCBI taxonomy): Eukaryota > Metazoa > Chordata > Ceratodontiformes > Protopteridae > Protopterus > Protopterus annectens. The sequence goes on from NC_056738.1 coordinate 349,580,189, forward strand.
CTATGTGGTAATTTGTGGGCACTTTGTTTTTGCCAAAGGGGATGATGATACACTTTTTGGCGTTTAGCTTGAGGCCATGGCTCTAGCACCAGTTGTCTGTTTCTATGAAGCCCTTTTGGAGGATGATTGTGTCGGCTGGAGAGTCTATTATGGCGCCCAGTTTGCAGTCATCTGCGAACTTGGTCAGCCACAGTCCTTCCATGTTGGCCTGTACCTCTGAGAAATATATACCAAACAAGAGAGGTCCCAGGACTGAGCCTTGTGGGACGCCACTTGTAACTGGTTTGGAGTCTGACATGGCTCCAGCTATTCTAACCATGTGGGTTCTGTCCTTGAGCCAGTTTGCAACCCATCTAGTGACATAGGGGTTTATATTTAAGCTGGTTAGCTTATCTATAATGCCCGAGTGGGGTATTGTATCAAAGGCTTTTGCGAGGTCCAGGTAGGCTGTGTGGACCACCTTCCCCTTGTCAATGGCCTTGGTGACTGTTTCAAAGAAATCGACCAGGTTTAAGAGGCAGGATCTGCCCTTAACAAAGCCGAACTGGGTAGGATCCAGTGTCTGTAGGTCCCCAATATCTTTATTTATAAGGTCCATGATGATCCTTTCCATAGCTTTGCAGACCAAGCTAGTGAGACTTATGGGGCGATAGTTTCCTGGATCCGTTGAGGCACCACCTTTGTGGAGAGGGACCACTGTTGCTGTACGCCACTCTTTGGGTACATATCCTGTAGTAAGGCTGAGACTGAAAATTAGTTTTAGGTTTGGGTTTAGCTCTTCTTGGAGTTCATGTAGGACGCAGCCCAGGACACCATCTGGTCCCATTGATGCTGTGCTTCTTGCTTTGGAGAGGGCAGCTCTTACCTGAGCATCTGAGATGTCAGGGGGGCAGCACTCTGCTGGGATAGATATTAGCCCTTTTGGTGGGGAGAAGTTTGTGCTGAACCTGTCAGCTAGGATGTTGGCAATGTCTGTGGGTTCGGTGTATTTTTTGTCATTTTGGACTAATTCTGAGCATATCTGGGAATTCCCACCCAGGTTCCTAACATAACTAAAGAAAGCCCTGTGATTATCCTTAGTGTCCTGTGCAATTTTTCTCTCGAAGCTGGCCTTAGACGATTTTATGAGTGCCCGTAGTTTTTGCAAATACTGATCAGAGATGCCTTCCCTTTTGGGATTTTGCTCTGTCATGTAGTAGCTTCCTCCTTCTATTGTATAGTTTGTTTATGGCTGGGGTCCACCAGACAGGACGCCTGCCTTTGGAGGATTGGGTCTTGGTTTTATTTGGGATTGCATGATCCATGCATTCTTGAAGGTGTTCATAGAATGCGTTTATAAAGGATTTTGCGGTCTGGGCAGATATCCACAGGCCCGGGCTTTGGAGGATTCCACCTCGGTTTTGAGGAGTGTAAAATTTGCTTTAGAGAAGTTTTTCACTGTGGTTTTCTGGGCATGGGGTGGGGTCGGGATGTGAATATCCAGTGAGATTAGTTTATGATCTGATCTTACCAGTGAGGGATACACTTCTGGTCTGGAGCATAGAGTCCCCATGTTGGTGATGATCAGGTCCAGTATGTTTTCCCCTCTTGTGGGAGTGATAACAAGCTGTTCCACAGCATTTGAGTTTATAAATTCTAGGAACCTTTGGGCTAGGGAGTTGGAGCTAGAGTAATGTTCCCAGTCTATGGTTGGGTAGTTGAGGTCACCCAATATAATGGTGTTTGGAGACCTTCATATTTTCCAGTGTTCTCAGGAAGGCCGAGTGGGGTTCCTGGGTTTGGGAGGGTGGTCTGTAGCAGGCTATAAACTGGAAGGCAGTTTTACCCACTGTTAGTTGCACATGGATAGTCTCTAATGCTTCGTGCTGTGCCACCAACCTGGAGGTGTGGGTATCTTTGATGAATATTGATACTCCCCCTCCTTTTGTGGTTCAGTCCAAGTTTTGGGGCCGGAAAGCATGGTATGAGGTATAACCTGGTAGTGCTGGGGTGCTCTCAAGAGCCTTGAACCAGGTTTCTGTTACTGCACAGATATCAATGTTCTCCATGCTAAGGAGAGTTTTGAGTGCGTGCATCTTGAGGTTTAGACTTCTGGTGTTGAATAGCATTACTCTTAGTTTCTTATCCCTTGTGATACCTATGGAGGTGGGTTTGTCTTTTGAGCCTTGCCTAAAAAAGGCACTATGGGGGTAGCAAGAGCCTTTGCCAATATCCGAAAGCTCAGGGGTGACAGGTGCAAGCCGTCCCTAGCGAAGCATCGTGGCTTGTCGAGCATGTCATCCCAGGCTGACAGGCATTGGATCCATTACATCCATTTGTGCTACCCCACCTCAAGCAGCATGGATCTTGGTGTAATATCTCATCTGAAGGATGGCACACAACCCTTATGCTTCACTGCAGTGTCAGTATTGGAAAAATGAATCCAACTACATGGTGTGGGACTAGAACTCACAGTACTTCACTGTACCATACAGTCTTAAATGTCCTAAGTTGTTCTCCAGTACAGACATCCTTAATAACATGAAAACTGAAGACAGCAATTCTGTAATGTATTTGCCATGTCATATACAAGGCCTTTTGAAAGCATTATTACTACTATTATTACTACTATTATTATTGTTGTTGTTGTTATTATTATTACAATTGTTATTTTGACGCAGTCTGTTATGTTCCTGCTAATGAATGCCTTTGTCTAGACACTCAGCAGTAAACACCTCTCGTATGGAAAGAGCAAAAGTTTTGTACCCACTACTTACTTGTTCATCGCCAGTGTCAAAGACTTTTTTCTTATAATTATTATATATTTATGCAGAATGATTTGTCAATGAACATAAACCATGAAAATAAGTTATACAGCAATCAACTGCAACAGAAAGATGCAATGGATGTGGTGCAAATACCCAGCAGACGTTTTCCCTTCAGCTGCAAAAGTGGAACCACACTAACATGAGATCCATTGGTCCTTTTGCTGTAATATAACTTGCCATTTGGTCTGAATACTACATTGCAGATCATCTCTCGAATGATGCTCTTTTCAGACATTATAAGCCATAAAATGACTTCTCTTCACTACTGACAATATACATGATTGGTAGGGCAGTTTTAAAATTCTTGTGTATATCAAATATGTGCATTGGTCTGCCTCTGCAGATTTGAACAAATCTCTGATATACCTAAGTTTTGGTGAAGTAATTAAATGGGAGCATGGGGCTTGGTTTCTGTCCCACCTCCCACTTATCAGGACTTGGTTAAAGCATTGTTCATGAAATCCTAACCAGTTCTGGTAGAGTGCAATTGGAATGTCTGTATTTAAACCCATTCTAGTTAATTCTGTACAAACTTAATAATGTAATCTATTCATGACAACACATTTAAGAATATATATTCTCAGTGGACCAATTTTTTTTTTCATTTTTATTAAATATGGTAAAATAACACTCATCTTGGTTTTGGACCTAAAGGTGTGTAATTTTAATTCCTTTGATTAAACCTATATAACTTGAAAAAAAATATACTGGCATTTTCACTCAAAGACTATACTTAACACAGATAGCTTATTGTTACAAGATCTCATAATTACTGCATCTTATCTGGATCTTCCTTCAGGCTAGGAATTTGTATTAAGACCCTAAAGTGTGTATCCACTGAATCTCAGGATGGAAGCATTATACTGCGAAAACTTCATAGTCCTGAAAAGAGATCCAAGTTCCCAAAACCCTTTTTTATAGAATACCACTTAAATTAATTTGCTCAGTTTTAGGCTACTATATTTTTTATCACTACAAATCTCAGAATTAATTTAAGACTGCAAATTCAAGGTAATATGTGAATCACCAAACTCATGTTAAAACTCAGAAAATTCATAAATATTGCATTACCCACTTAAGGAACAATAACTACCTTTCCATTACCTTTTGTGTACATGGTTGTTAATTCTCACCTGCACTTGTACCAGGTGGATAAGTAGTGCTATTTGACGTTCCTTTTGCATGCATACCCATCAAAGATGTATGAGAATATAGAGAATTTCTATAGAAAGTCGGTTTATGTAAACTAAGGCGATGTTCCTGAAATCCTTCAGTGGAGTAAAGAAGTACTCAGCCCAGCAGCCTAGCAGTAAAAAGAAATTACAATACTCATCCAAACATGAACATGTTTAATGCGTACATTTCTGTCATTGTGCTTAATGCTCCTGGCCTACTGGGCTATGGGAGTATTACAATCCTGGTGATGTCTCGTCTACTGGGAATGTGTTCAAAGGGATACCTGAAAATGGCAGACATATTAGGTAGATGTTGGTCACTCGCACTCCCTGCACCAACACACACACACAACCATACCTCTCAGTCTCTTGGTGCAGCAAGACATCTGGACAAGGCCAAAAATAAGTGGGGGAGGACAAAAGCCAAAGAATTTGGAACAGATTTTAAATATTGCTCTTATGAAATTCGAAAGTTGTACGGAAGTTGATAGAATAACAAGTTTTGCATTGGCATGCATTTTCTGAAGGTTATGAAGTCTAGAACTACTGTCTGTCATTATTTAATGACTTCAGTCTCAATGATCTGCCAGAAAACCGCACCTTTTATGAAGAACAGTGCGCAAACTTCTGGACAGTTGAGAGGTATGCATCAGTTTCTGCGTAAGGGGAACTGGAAGGTTGATTAAATAATAACAGATTGTCTTTTCTTTTTATCTCTTCTTCTGTAGTAAAAAAAGTTATTTGTATGATCACTACTGTACATCCTTTATGAAGGCAGTGAGGGGCGTGATGGCTTTAGAAGTTGAGAACCGATACAACCAAGTCCATAAAAGGAAACCATCCAAGGTCATGTTGCCAGCAAGAATATATCTATATATCTGGGTGTGACAAGGATGGACAGGATTAGGAATCAGTATATTAGAGGGTCAGCTCAGGTTGGACGGTTTGGAGACAAAGTCAGATAGGCGAGATTGGGTTGGTTTGGACATGTGCTGAGGAGGGATGATGGGTATATTGGGAAAAGGATGGAGCTGCCAGATAAGAGGAAAAGAGGAAGGCCTAAGATAAGGTTTATGGATGTGGTGAGAGAGGACATGCAGGTGGTTGGTGTGACAGAGCAATATGCAGAGGACAGTAAGAAATGGAAGCAGATGATCCGCTGTGGCAACCCCTAACGGGAACAGCAGAAAGAGAAGAAGATCTATATATATATATATATATATATATATATATATATATATATATCTATATATATATATATATATATATATATATATATATATATACATATATACACACACACACACACACACACACACACACACACATATATATATATATATATATATATATATATATATATATATATAGATATAGATATAGATATATATAGATATATAGATATATCTGTATGTATATGGGCAGAATGACATGCATACTTATATACTATACACAAATTTTAAATTAAGTTTTCATTTAATAGCTATTTGTCACATCAAGTCACAAGCTATATTTAAATGGATACTTTTCCGTTAATGGGGCAGCAGGCAAAATGTGCGGTTCAAGTTAACTCCCCATAGTCATTTGTTATACCTCTCCCATTATCATTATGCTTATTCATTACTATTTTATTTATTTATTTATTTATTTGCAGTTGGTTTACCAGGATATTCCATTGGGCCAAGATGAACCCATTTTCAATGGAGTCCTGGGGAGAAAGCTCCATATACAGGGTTACAAAAGGTTTTAGAATTACAATATTTACAACAATTATTTACAACAATTATACCATTAGAGCATACAATTTCTGGTAGAAGCAAACTGGTGATACATATTACAGAAGATACAGACATGATAAAGTAAGCGATTGCAATGTGAACTGAGAAGCAGTTCTATCATTAAGTGGCTTGTGATTGTTTTTTTTTTTTTTTTTAGGAAAGCAGAGATAAGGTAGTTCCAATGGAGGAGAAAGAGAGAAAATCAGTGTAGATCAAGAAGGGTGGGTGCAAGAGCATTCCCACTGGGATAGGGAGGGTGCAAGAGCATTCCCACTGGGATAGTAAATGAGAGTGAAGAGATTTTTTTGAATGTCAGGTGGTTAAAGGTGGTGCGAATAGCAGGAGGTAGGGAGTTCCAGAGACGTGCTAGACTGAAGGACAGGAGATTTTTTCCCTGGGGGATGATTAGGTTTGTACAATTCAATTAGATTTTGGTTATTAGATCTAAGTGTTCTGCTGGGCAGGTGCAATTTAAACGCTGAGGAGAGGGACAGACAGAGACTGGGTTTGCAAATGAGCTTGTGAGCAAGAGTAAGTTGAGAATAGGTGAGTTGATTGGGTAATTCTAGCCATTTTGGTTTATGGAGTGAAGGACAATGGTGGGTAGAATTCTTATGGCTAGCAGCAAATTTAGCAATTTTGTTATAACAAGAGGAAAGTTGTGTTTTAAGGGAAGATTGGATATTAGTTAGGAGTGGGGCACCATAGAGAAGAGAGGGGGTGAGGAAAGAGGTAGAGAGACTGATTTTAGTGGAGGGGGGTACGGTAGTGATTGTGTCGGTAGAGCGTGCCTAGTTTTTGATGTTTTTTTTTATGTTTAGTTGCATGTTGAATTTGAGATGACTATCAATTTGAACCCCGAGTAGCTTAGCTTCTGACACCAATTCCAAGGATGTGTTGTTGTGGCTGGTGATTAAAAGGGAATTAGTGTTGATAGAGATGTGTTTAGAGGGGGTAAATACCATTAGTTTGGTTTTAGAGGCATTAAGTGCAAGGTGATTTTCTTTCATCCATAGTTCAGTGATGGAGAATGCATCTTGGGTATGCTTTTGTAGTACTGGGATGGATGTGGCAAAACAGATGATAGTTGAATCATCTGCATACTGGATGATATTAGAGAATGGAATAGATTTGTGGAAGTCGTTTATGAATATATTAAATAGGAGAGGACCCAGTACTGATCCTTGGGGAACTCCAGTTGGGGTATTAGGAATGAGGAGGTGGCCTTTTTCCATTTTACTGCTTGATATCTATCGGATAAATAACTAGAGAACCAGTTCAACAAGGAAGGAGATAAGTTAAGCTGAGACAGTTTGGTAAGAAGTAGTTTGTGAGAGATAGTGTCAAAGGTCTTTGAAAGATCAAGTAAGAGGGTAGAGACAATATGACCAGAGTCCCTGGCTTTATTAACCATTTCTAGGAAGGAGAGGAGGGCAGACATAGTGCTATGGCTGGGTCTAAAACCATGCTGGGTTGGAGTAAGCAGATGATTATCTAGGAGGTAAGGTAGTAGCTGTAGATGGATACATTTTTTCTAGCAGTTTAGAGATAGGGGACAGGATAGCTATGGGGCGAAAGTTTGTAATATTGTTGTTATTGCCACCTTTATGTAGAGGTATAATGAAAGCTTTTTACCAAATTTGGGGTATTGTGCTTTCTTGGCTAGAGCGGTTGATGAGTATGCTAATGGAGTAGGCGATGGCTTCTGCAGCTATGTTGAGGAAGTATGAGGGAATATTGTCTGGGGCATTGGAGCATGGCTTAAGTTTCTGGAGAAGTTTTTTTATAGTAGATGTAGGAATGGGTTTGAGTGAGAGAGGTGAGGGAAGAGGAGATAGAGGGTGGTGGTAAGGCAGAGGGAGTAGGAGATGAGATGGAAGTGGAGGGAAGAGTGTTAGTAGAAGAGAGTGTGGGAGAAGTGGAGGATGGAGTGGTGTTGGAGAATGAAGATGTTAGTTTGGAGATAGATGTTATGAAAAAAAGAGTTGAATTGTGTAGCCAAGTCTATGTCAGGAGCAGAGGGGTCAGGACTAGGGTTGACTGTTTTGCCAGGAGAGATGAGGGTAGAGATTCCTTTCCAGAATTTCTGAGGGTTAGTTTTATTACTATTTTGGAGTATGGAGAAATAGTTTTGTCGATCAGAGTTAATGAGCTTTTTTACTTTGTTTCTAAGTGTTTTGAATTCAGTATGGGTAAGGGGAGATTTATTTTTCTGGTAGAGTGCCCAGACTTTGTCTCTGTATCTCATAGCTCTTAATGTGTATTTGGTTAGCCAGGGGATGGTTTTTAATTTAATTCTTTTGGACCTTAAAGGAGCATGGTAGTATAGGAGGTTTAAGAAGGTTGAATTGAAGTGATCGACAGCTTTGTCTAGTGGTAGAGTTTTTAGAACATGCCAGTTGATTGCTTTTAGAGAGTCAGTGAAAGCTGTTGGTTTGAAGTTTTTTTGGTTATGGGTAGTGATGTAATTATGTGTTCTCTGAACAGGTGTAGGGAGACGGTATGCAAAGGTGGGCAGGTGATCACGTAGGGAGTCTGGAAGTGTACCACTATCAGTAAAATAGTGAGGGTGAGAGACTAAAATCCAGTCTAGAATGCTACCGGTAGAGAGAGTTTTTGAGGGGCAGGTTATGGAGTTAATTAGCTGTGAGAAGTTATAAAGGTTAATATTAAGTGGGTTTGTTGAATTCTGAATGGAAGACCAGTTGATATTTGTATCTCCCAATATTATTATTTTGTTGCTAATATTTGTAGAGAGCCAGAAGAGGATATTCTCGAGTGTAGTAATATTGTCACTGGGGGGATGTAGAGGGAGGCTATACATATGTGCTCGTGTTTATTAATTTGAATGTTTGTTAAGAGTAATTCAACATTATTGAAGTTGGGAATAGGCTTGTTATAAGGGGTTACTGACAGGGAGGATGAATATAATAAAGCTACCCCCCTCCTTTTTTGTGGGATCTGTCTTTTCTGATGACTGAGTAGTTAGGAGGTGTTATTTCATGGTCTTTTATATGGGACTTTAGCTATGTTTCAGAGATAGATAGGATGTCAGATTTATTGTGTATGAGCCAGGCATGGAGGCTTGGGACTTTGTTTACTATGCTTTGGGAATTTAGAGAGGTGAATAGTATTGACTTATTTATAGTGGAAGAGTTAGTGGGGCCAGGGTTGGGATGTACATCTCCTGATAGTAGAGTAGTTATTACATGTAGGATTATGTTGGTGAGGTGTTTGGACTTCTTAGAGTCTGGGTTGTGCTGTAGTGTGTTGATAAAGTCCTTGTTAGCTAGTATGGTGGTTGAATGTTTATGAGTGTTTATGGGTTTGTAAGAAAAGAATAGTTGGTTTTCTAGAGGATAAAGATGGGGAGATATTATGCTGTGAGGTTTTAAAGGAGGCGAGTTAAGATGAAAGGTTATGTGGAAGGCTTGAGTGTGGTTAATATATGTGGACTTAGTGAGGTAATAAATAAAGGCTATGTTGAGGAGAGGTAATGGTAGTATGGAGGAGGTAAGGGGCTTTGGGAACATTTTAAAGTTGGCTATTTAAGGAGAAGAGAGAAGGAAAAGGTTGTAAATAGTTACTGTGTTGTTGGTTAGTATTATGCAGGAAGTAGGTAGGCCTCAGGTTAATTGTGGGGAGTGTTGTATGGACTAATGATTGGTATGGGTGGGATTAGGTAGTGGGTGTGGGTTGAGCAGTGAAGGCTATTTGGTTAGATAGGATTTACTAGGGGGATGAGTGATGGATGTTGTGGGTGGGATATGGGAGTGGTAATTGATAGAGATGTGGGGGGTAATTGGCTAGATTCTGTAGTGGGTGTGGTTAGGTAGGTATATGTGTAGAGGTGCTGGGGGTGGTTGGGAATAGGGGGCAGGGTAGGGGAGTGGAGTGAGCCCAAAGGGCGAACGGAGCGGGAAGAGCCAAGGAAGTCAGGATGAGAGCAAGAACCTATCAGTGGAGTATTAAATGGTGAATGTAAGTACAAAGGGTAGGGGATTTTAATAGGATGGTGTTGCTTAAGATATTAAAAAGGGGAAAGAGAGAAGAGAACTATGGAATTATAACATGTATAGTATACTAGACTGTAAAGCAGAAAGATGTGAGAAACAATAGTGAGAAGAGGGAGCTACCTAGTGGACAAATGCTGAAACGCTCCTGAGGTTCCAGTAAGGTAGATCCCTAAGCTGAAATATAGTGAAGAGGAGAAGAGACTAAAAAAACAGTGGTCTAGAGAGGGCAATTGGGGGGTACAGAGTTGGTCAGTGTTTGGCTGCTGAGGTTTCCTGGCAAGGGAGCGTACAGAGCCTAGCAGGGCTTTGGATATCTTTAGTAGTACTGAGGTTTATATTCCTGTCGCTCTCTCTTTTTTCAAGCAGCTTGCCTAGTATGGTCATCTGCTGATGGCCACACACTAAAGTTAGCAATCAGTTATCTGAACCTTTACAAAATTTACTGCATATACAGAAATGCAGGTGTCAGGATCAAGAAAGTTGAGTGTATGCTCCGCATTTGAGTCATACTCATGTATTAATACCTTAGTTCCTTGCCTACTTTGAAGCAGAAAGCAAATTAAAAAAAAACATTAGCTTAGCTTCTCGTCTGTAAAGGATGCCATAACATGCTTCCAGTGATGACTGCCTCATTCTTAATTTCCTCTTCCTGTCCCTTTCACTAGGGACCCTCTTTTGCCTGTCCGAAAACCTAGCAGTAGCGGAAGAATAAGAAATACACCTCTGCTGTGTTTAATTCTGTTATTTTTCTTTTATAGGACTATTTTAGTCATCTTACTGTGTGGGTATTGGTTTGAAATGGCTTAAAATGACCTCTGGATCGATAGCCTAGTAATCTCCTAGGATCCTACGAGAACAGCGGAACTGTAGACTACATTTTAAACATTTTTTTTTTGTATTTCTGACCAGGAGGTGTTAACTGAAAAGCTGTTCAGAACAAATGTAAGGTGTGTAGATGTGTCCAGAAAAGAGATACATGTGGGTAATGGATGCTATCCTGTACATCACCACTCTGTTGGCTTTGTAAACTGACCCTACCCACTCCACCATCTTGTCCAATTTTGTTTCACCGGCAGTTGGCAACAACAATTATTTTTTGGTAACCAGTTCTGAGATGTGAGAAAATGAGTAATACTGTGAGGAGGAAGACAGAACTAAAACCAGGAAGAGAGTAAGCAGCAGGGACTTCACATGAACCGCACATTTTGCCTGCTGCCCCGTTAATGGAAAAGTACCCTTAAATGTTACTATATTATACTGATCAAATCAACAATTTGTGGTTTTATATTTTATTTTTATATTTCCTGTGGGTTAACCTGTTAAATGCAAGTTTAGTGTATAGATATCTGTTCAAGTTAATCGAGATTTTTTTTCTTAAGTGTGCATTTAGGTAAACTACAGAGAGTACTGTTTAAAATGATTTCCTCATTCTTAGAAGGTTTTCCCATTTTGGAACTCTGAACTGCCCTTGACAGAAATGTCTAGTATGGCTGTGTGAAATGCAAGTGATTTGCATCATGATGTTGTGCATATACTCTCCCTCAACCTCAGATGTGTAAACAATTACACAATGTCATTAAGAAAGGCAGGAAATGATGACTACAGGAAAAAGAAAGAAATGTTGAAAAATAATTTGTGTATGCTACCACTGCATTGGTGGGTCACTTAATGACTGTGTAGCTGATAGTGCCAATACTGTGGCAGAAAGTTGCAACATGTATGTAAAGATGGCATGACTTTAAAAAAAAATTTTGTAACTAAAATAATTGGCTGCAGTGTGCATTGTTACAGACAACGCTATAACAGAACACATGGTATCTTTCAAATGCTCTCTGTCACTTAATGGAGTAGGGTGGAGCTATAACATTCCATAATTCAGAATTGCTGACAGTAAAAAATATATTTCCTTTCACGTGTTAAATTAAACTTCTCATTTATTAGGGCTTTTACTTGTTAGACAATAGGCTAACTGCCCTTTCTGGACGTTTTTGAAGAGTTAGAAACTACAGCAGAAGTAAACTGGGTTACTTATTGCAGAAGTGCCATTTTAAGACATGTTTCATATTGTAGAGTGTTATTTTCAGTGGCTCATACAACAAGTTGGTACCTACAGGGTGCGCAATGCTGAATGTACTGAGCAACATCTTATGGCATGTTAAAAAATAAGCTGCATTTTTTATATACATGTGACCAATGAATGACCATTAACATGCAACAGTACACTATATAACATGCATTCTGCAGGGGCACAATGAAAAATAATGCAACACTTGGAGCAGATAGAGCAGGGAATGGTCTGCTGGAGGTCACACAAAGGGGCAAAGAAAGATAAACAAGGAATGGATATACTGGTACTCTGCCAAAAGTTGTGTTTGACTTGAGTTTCTCACTAAGTTTATCTCCAGCCAAGAACAGCAAATGTATTCTAAAACAGAGTATTACAATACCACAACTTATTTTGGTTGACATTTCTTTATCTCACTAAAAAATTCAGGCCAGAATATTTTTGGGGCACTAATGATTTGCTTGTTTGTGGTCTTGGTTGACTTGTTTGGTTTTCTTTAGTGTCATGTTTCTTTGGTCAAGTGAATAGGGAATAATTAGTATGCATTCACTATTTATGTCATATATTTTTTTCACTTCAATCAATGGAGCTCAGAAAGTTTGCTGTGCAACTTCCAATGGCTGGAGCCTAAGCCTTTTGACAGAATCAAATTATATCCTCACATTTCAAACAAATGTTCATATCTTTGGAACTATAGGGATTATGAAAGAAGTATAAATGGCAAACTCTTCAGCACAAACTATTTTATAGTACTAGTATTCTTTAGGTTCAGGTATAAATTGAATTTTATAAGTCACAGTAAACTCAGTAATTGTTACCTTTGTAATAATTTGTAAATAACTTAAAATATCTCAGCAACCACTCAAGTTACGTGCACAGTCAGTAACATTTTATTCATCTAGCTGAAAGCTTTCATATGCGGCTAAGGAGTTGTGTCTGTGTTACTTAGTCATTGTGATATTTAGAAAAATGTGAAAAATTATATCTATATAAGTCGATATCATAAAAACAACAGTTAATATCTATTTACCTGCACTAGACAGAGGTCAAACATTAATGCATTTGAGTTTGCTATTGTGAAAGCTTTAAGATGAAATCTTTTAAAACCTTGTACATAGCATGGTTTTGGAATTATTGATGCAAATATGAACAAGCAATATTTGATGCCTAGAGGCATCAGTAGGAGTTAACTGCAGAGGCAAATGGAGGCGTCACTTGGATGTTATGAGTCTTAAAGGACTGAATAATTTCATATAGTTCACATAACACCTGCTGAAAGATCATGTTTATATCGATTCTCAGCTAGAGCGTCTTCTGCGTGGTGACATGCGTGAATGGGTATGCCTTCGTTGAATGTTGTGCATCAGGGCTGGTAACTCGGCACGTAAAAATCAACTACCAATCATTAGCAGACCGGAGTTCTGCTCTGGCGACCCCTAACCGGGAAAAGCCGAAAGACACAACAACATTTGCTATGTCAGTTCATGTGTACCAACCCCTAGAGGATGCATGTCCTGTACATGCAGGATTCCACATAATGGCTGTGTTAGGGCACTGCTATCATGCAAATGTTTGAGCCAACTGTGTTTTAATATCAGACAGCATGTGCTGGTAGCCATTCAGGTACCAGTAGTAGGTATTAGCCCTTAATTAAAAGCAAAAGTATACATTATACTGACACCATTGCAACTGCTCTGTTCTGACAGCCAAGTGCCCAAATGCTGTATAGTTCTGGTAGCACTGCAACAGTTCGTAAAATAAAAGCCATTTTCATAATTATACATTGGCTATGTATGTCGTAGCTCCTTCAGCAACATGTGCCACATAGCTATCTCTTATCTTAAAATGTATGCTACTTGTAAATAAAAAGTTTCTTGAACAAACTAGCCTTTAACATTTTTATTTTGCTCATTTGCTAGTGAGAAAAAAAGATGCAATGCCAAAACAGAGGAAATGCTACAGTTTAATTAACACTTTCATTCTGAAATGACAAGACTTCATCAGATAATAATAAAATCCAATTCAAACAGCCCATTTAAATAAAAAACTCATTATGTCATGTGATAAAAGACATCCAATCCAGTACTTATTTTAATTAAAATACATTAAACAATTGTAATAAAATAACAACTATGCCCTCGCACTATTTTAGGTCTTGGAAAAGATACCAATGACTACCCATGGTGGTTATTGGGGGGCTATTATCAAAACCAAGGAACTGCAATGGCAGATTAAGTTAAATGCAGTGGCGGCTGGTGACTTCAAATCAAAGGGGGGCTGCAGGAGACAGCTGAATGGGTGGGGTCAAGGGGAAGGGGTGTGGCCAACCAGAAAGGGGAGGAGCTATGCTCAAAACTACAAAAACTAACTTTAATTAAATACGCTGCCCTGGGTGGCAAACCATCATTATGAGAGTCCAATCAAGACAAAAATAAGTGTAGAAGAATAAAAATATTTCAATGCATTGGCTGCATGACAGCTTACTTAATATTTAGATGGAAACAAAAGGTTGTGAGGCATGAAAAAATAAATTACTTTTTAAATACATTACTGGAATGCCAGTCAAAATCAAGTACAAGCAAAACCAGAAGCACTCAACTCAAACCACTTCTCCTTGCACTGCAGTTCTAATTATAATCTATATTCAGCTTTATTAAAGTGCCAAGTAACATGCTGAAAGTAGAAATCTCTGTGATGCCCCCACTTGTAAAAATGTTTCTTATCCAAAAAGACCTGCTGCCTGACAACTATCTACTTGTTTCATGGGGAAAACATGTAAGTAAAAAATGAAAAGCAAACAAGAAACAAGCTCAAGATACATTGCTTAAAGGATTACTGTACAGGTTATGGACCACACATGATTGGCATTCTGTTTAGTTTACGGGTAAAGTCTGTAGAGATGACTGGAAGTCTCCAACAAGTGTAATGAGCTTTTTAAAATAATGGAATCCTGTTCTTTAATACCCAAGGCTTATACATTATCTAGTCAAGTAATCTCTGCATGGCAACAACAGAAAGGCTTTCAATGTTGGCAATTCTTTAACAGTATGCTTATTAAAGCTTACTTGCATCTTACGATCTCAGACAAGCTTACATTATGGTCATTAAAGCATTGCTACTTAAACAGAGAGCAACAGGCACTTTGAGTAATAAGCATAAATCAACAGTACAAAAATATGACAGAAACCAGACCTTTCTGCAAAATCAAGGACAGATGAAAAGCCACTGTAGTACTTGTGTCTACCTTGGATGGGGGGGGGGGGACACTGCACATTTACACTGCATAACTACTCCTTGCCTTGCTTGGCACATCCAGAGTCAGTACATGGTGGAGTGGGGTGCAACAAGTATGTCACAATTTGAAATGTCTCTGGCTGACTGTGATGGCCCTGACACATGTGTCATACCTCTCAACCTCAGAGCAAGAAATCTGGACAAAGCCATACACAGAAGTGGGACAAATGCCCACAAATAAGGACAATTTTTAAATATTGCTCTAATAAACTTAGAAAGATAATAGAATAGGTCTTGCATTAGTATGACTTTTCTGAAGGGTATAAAATCTGAAACTCAAATGTCTGTCATTATTTTCTAACTTCAGTCTTTAGTGATTTGTCACTAATTTGCCAAAAAACACAATTTTATGAAAAATGGACCAAATGTGATGCAAAAATATAAAATAGCCACACAGTACAGCTGGGAACCTGTCAAAGAAGGGACACTTTAATATTAGTACTGCTAACTTGAGCAGCTGACAAAATAAAAGAATCTACATGCATTTCAAGTAATCTATAACTTTGATTATTACAGTTATTTCTTAATTGTAAACCCTCCATGTATTCTTCCAAAATTGCTATTTTGCGGAGGGATTATTAGGGGGAAAAGCAACATTTTAAGCCAAAATCGGAGACAGTTGAAAGGTTGGCTATGCCTAATTCTATAAAGCAATTTATTTGCATGTACCTCTCAACCTGTTAATGCAGTAAATCTGAACAAGGCCAAATGTACTGGGGCAACATATAAACAGTACTAAAAATTGCTTTTGTATAAATTGAGACAGTTGATAGAATAACAGTTCTTACTTTTGCATGCATTTTTCTGAAGGTTATGAAGTCTGAAACTCAGTGTATCATTATTAATGACTTAATTTCTAAATGATTTGCCAGAAAACTACACATTTTATGAAGAACAAACCAAAAATAAGAAGCAAAAATCTATTCATTCTTTGAAAATCTGGACAGTTTGGAGGTATAGTTCAGCTGGGCCTGTGAGTTTGCTGCCCTTCCCCCCTGACAAAATCACGGTTGAATGGAGCCTCTGCAGCCATTCCAATGAACCATTACTTGGCTATTTCACTCCATTTACCATAAACACTAATGTGCATACTGCTTTGCTTGTATGATGAGTTGGACTTCATTTGAAAGTTTTATTTTGTATTTTACAGCACAAACACCAAGTCATCTACTAAACAAAGCAATGCAGTCTCACAATGAAAACTTAGCATTAAAACTTCTCTGCCCTTGAAACTCACATTCATTGAAACAGCATTGAAACCCACATTCAAAGAAAATACATTTTGCCAGTGGCAGATAAAGATTAATTTTGGGCTGTTTTCAAATCATAGGCCCCTTGCATATGAAACATACATGTGCTCTTTGATACACCTTCCTCATTGTACTAAATTATATTCCTTGTACAATATATTACAGTTGTTAGAGGGCGTTTTAAATTTGTTTTGAACATTTTTCCAGTAAGCAATGAAACAAAATGCATGCACCCATAATGACAAAACTGCCCAGTTCAGAACATTTATCATAAAAGTCTACTCAGACTTCCACAGTCCACCATTATCAGTAAATATGCACAATTCTACAGTCCATCATTATCAGTAAATATGCACAATTCTACAGTCCACCATTATCAGTAAATATGCACAATTCTACAGTCCACCATTATCAGTAAATATGCACAATTCTACAGTCCACCATTATCAGTAAATATGCACAATTCTATAGTCCATTATCAGTAAATATGCACAATTCTACAGTCCATTATCAGTAAATATGCACTATCTCTGAAGAAGTAAAAGTCATCTAAATAATTCCACATTAAAGAAATCTGTAACTAATGAAGAGGTTGCTGCTAGCAAACACCTTTATATTTCATGGTTTCATTGAAAAATAAAGTGCCTGTTGCCCCTCAGGAATAAATTTCCTATATTACATTAAAAAAATGATAAGCTAGTAATATTGCAAGAGGAAATGGATGGCAAACTGATAACGGACTCATAGTTAGTATTTTCACCAAGGAGAACATTCTCAATACAACAGCATCCACCCCTTGTGGGAGTAGAACCCACAGCCTTCTGTATTAAAGGCAAGTACACAACTTGTTGTGCTATTAACAAGGTAAACCAGCTTCACTTACGCAGCACTAAACTTCTGTTCCCCTGCAGCTCTCAGCTCCTTGTAAAATCTACTCAATACTCAACTTCGCAGCACAAGAAAACTGGAAAAAGCCAAAATGTATTGGGGGGGGGGTCAAAAGCCCAAAAACCAGGGACACAAACATTGCTTGTATAATCTTGGAAAGTTGCTAGAACCATACATTTTACTGCCAAGCTCCCTGTGCAAAACAGAGCAACATACCACTACGCCAAATCAGCTGCTTTGTAAAAGAGGAAGACTGAAACTTAAATGGCTATCATTTAATGAATTCAGTTCTCACCATAGCTGTCAACCTCTTAGTACAAAACACCTGGACAAACCCAGTAATGAGGGAATACAGCCCTCAAACATTCAGTGAATTCAGTTCTTGCCATAGCTGTCAACCTTAGCACAAAAAACCTGGACGAAGCCAATAATGAGGGAATACAGTCCCAAAAATAGGGACAAATTTCAAATATTCATCTTATAAACTTAGAAAATTGCTAGAATCAAAGGTTGTGTTACGGTTGTGTTTCTATGTATTTTCTGAAGAACATGAAGTCTGAAATTCAAATGCCTGTCAATTTTACTGCTGACAGAATAAAAACAATTTTCAGCAGAGACCCAGGGAGAAATACTGCAGACACGTCTTTGTAAAATGACAGGGCACCAGAGCAAATCCACACAAACACAGGGAGGAGATGCAGACTCCACACAGAAGGCACCCCAGCCAAGAATCAAACCAGAAAACCTATAGCTGTGAGACAACAATACTACCACTGCACCATCAAATATGCAAGGACTTAAACATTCAGATTCCTGAAGTCTGAAATTCAAATGCCTGTCAATTTTATTTAACATTTGTTAATCAGGACAGTCTGACTTGGAACAAAAAAAAAAATCAGCAGAGGCCCAGGAAGAAATAATGCAGACATGTCTTTGTAACATGGGAGGACACAAAAGCAAACCCACACAAACACAGGGAGAAGATAAAGACCTCACAAAGAAGGCACCCCAGCCAAGAAGCAAACCTGAGAACCTGCAGCTGTGAGGCAACAATGCTACCACTGAACTATCAAATATCAAGCATTGCAGCATTTACAAACCACAGATATTATGAGGAACAGATCAGATCAAACATGAGGCAAAAATATGCAGTGTTTTTTTCACAAATGGTGGTGGGTAGGGAATTAAGGTCTTTATTACCTGCATACAAGGTACAGAGTTCAAGCCTGAGGTATTCCCATGCACACAAACACCTGTAGTAGCAAACCTCAAAAAATAAATATACTGCACTGGGTACCAAACAGTTGTCATGAGAGTCCAATCAAGACAAAATGAAGTGTAGAAGAATAAAAATATTTCAATGCATTGGCTGCATGACAGCTTAATATCTAGATGGAAACAAAAAAGGTTGTGAGGCATGAAAAAATAAATTACTTTTTATTAAATACATTAATGGAATGCCAGTCAAAATCAAGTACAAGAAAAACAAGCAGCACTCAACTCAAACCACTTCTTGCACTGCAGTTCTAATTATAATTTATATTCAGCTTTATTAAAGTACCAAGTAACATGCTGAAAGTAGAAATCTCTGATGCCCCCACTTGTAAAAATGTTTCTTATCCAAAAAAAGACCTGCTGCCTGACATCTACTTGTTTCATGGGGAAAACATGATCAAAGTAAAAAATGAAAAGCAAACAAGAAATAAGCTCAAGATACATTGCTTAAAAGGATTACTGTACAGGTTATAGACCACGCGATTGGCATTCGGTTTATGGTTAAAGCCTGCAGAGATGACTGTCTGTAAGTCTCCAAGTGTAATGAGACTCTTAAAATAATTTATTTCTGTCCTTTATTACAAATACTGACATATGCATTTCAATACCCAAGGCTTATACATTATCTAGTTAAGTATTCTCTACATGGCAACAAAAAGGCTTTCAATGTTGGCAATTCTTTAACAGTATGCTTATTAAAGCTTACTTGCATCTTGCAATCTCAGCCAAGCTTACCTGATGGTCATTAAAGTATTGCTACTTAAACAGAGAGCAACAGGCACTTTGAGTAATAAGCATAAATCAACAGTACAAAAAATATGACAGAAACCAGACCATTCTGCAAAAATCAAGGATAGATGAAAAGCCACTCTAGTACTTGTGTCTACCTTGGATGGGTGGGATTCTCTGCACATTTACACTGCATAACTACTCCTTGCCTTGCTTCGACACATCCAGAGTCACTACATGGGGGAGTGGGGTGTAACAAGTATGTCACAGTTTGAAATATCTCTGGCTGACTTGTGATGGCCCTGACACATTTGTCATACCTCTCAACCTCAGAGCAAGAAATCTGGACAAAGCCATACAAAGAAATGGGACAAAGGCCCAAAAATAAGGACAATTTTTAAAATATCGCTCTTATAACCTTAGAAAGCTAATAGAGGTCTTGAATTTTCTGAATGGTATGAAATCTGAAATTCAAATGTCTGTCATTATTTTCTAACTTCAGTCTTTAATTATTTGTCACTAATTTGCCAAAAAAACACAATTTTATGAAAAATGGACCAAAAAATATGATGTAAAAATATAAAATAGCAACTCAATACAGTTGGGAACCTGTCAAAGAAGGGACACTTTAATATTAGTACTGCTAACTTGAGCAGCTGACAAAATAAAAGAATCTACATGCATTTCTGAAATAAAAGTAATCTGATTATTACAGTTATTTCTTAATTATAAACCCTCCATGTTTTCTTCCAAAATTGCTATTTTGCGGAGGGATCATTAGGGGAAGAGTAACATTTTGAGTCAAAATCAGGGACAGTTCAGAGGTTTGGCTATGCCTAATTCTATAAAGCAATTTATTTGCATGTACCTCTCAACCTGTTAATGCAATAAATCTGGACAAGGCCAGATATATTGGGGCAACATATAAACAGTACTAAAAATTGCTCTTGTATAAACTGGGACATAAATCTGGACAAGGCCAAATATATTGGGGCGAACATATAAACAGTACTAAAATGCTCTTCTATAAACTGGGACAGTTGATAGAACAGGTCTTACTTTAGCATGGATTTTTCTGAAGGTTATGAAGTCTGAAACTAGGTGTGTCATTATTTAGTGACTTAATTCCTAAATGATTTGCCAGAAAACCACAAATTTTTATGAGGAACAAATCAAAATTAAGAAGCAAAAAATCTATTCATTCTTTGAAAATCTGGACAGTTGGGAGGTATGGTTCAGCTGGGGCTGTCTAAGTTTGCCGCCCTACACCCTCACAAAACCCTGGTCGAATGGAGCCTCCCTGCAGCCATTCCAATGATCCATTACTTTGCTATTTCACTCCATTTACCATAAACACCAATGTGCATACTGATTTACTTCTATGATGATTTGAACTTCATTTGAAAGTTTTATTTTTGCATTTTACAGCACAAACACTAAGACATCTGCTAAAGAAACTTGGCATTAAACCTTCTCTGCCCTTGAAACTCACATTCACTGAAACAACATTAAAATCCACATTCAAAGAAAATACATTTTACTCGTGGCAGATAAAAATTAATTCTGGGCTGTTTTCAAATCATAGGCCCCTTGCATATGAAACACATGTGCTCTTTGATACACCTTCCTATTGCTTTGAACATTTTTCCAGTAAACAATGAAACAAAACTGTCCAATTCAGAACATTTCCATCATAAAAGTCTACTCAAACTTCTACAGTCCACTATTATCAGTAAATATGCATAATTCTACAGTCCACCATTATCAGTAAATATGCACAATTCTACAGTTCACCATTATCAGTAAATATGCACAATCTCTGAAGTAGTAAAAAAGTCATCTAAATAATTCCACGTTAAATAAATCTGTAATGAAGAGGTTGGTGCTAGCAATCACCTTTATATTTCATGGTTTCATCGAACAATAAAGTGGCTGATGCCCCTGTGGAATAAATTGCCTAAATTACATTAAAAATAAGCTAGTAATATTGCAATAGAAAATGGATGGCAAACTGATAACAGGCTCATAATTAGTATCTTAACTTTCAGTACGGCAGCATTCACCCCTTATGGGAGTAGAACCAACAACCTTCTACATCAAAAGCAAGCACACAGCCTGTTGTGCTATTAGCACTGAACTTCTCTTCCCCTGCAGCTCTCAGCTCCTTGTAAAATCTACTCAATACTCAACTGCATCTCAACTTCGCAGCACAAGAAGTCTGGAAAAAGACAAATTTATTGGGGTGGGTCAAAAGGGCAAAAACCAGGGACACATTAAACATTGCTTGTATAATCTTGGAAAGCTGCTAGAATAAAATGCTGTGTTACCACGGTACCACCATACATTTTACTGCCAAAGTCCCTGTGCAAAAAAGAGTCAGAACAACATACCACTATGCCAAATCACCTGCTTTGTGAAAGAAAAATGCTGTGTTACCACCGTACATTTTACAGACAAGGTCCCTGTGCAAAACAGTCAAGAGCAACATACCACTACGCCAAATCAGCTGTTTTGTGAACGAGAGGAAGACTGAAACTTAAATGGCTATCATTTAATGAATTCAGTTCTCACCATAGCTGCCAACCTCTTATCACAAAACACCTGGACAAACCCAGTAATGAGGGAATACAGCCCTCAAACATATTCAGTGAATTCAGTTCTTGCCATAGCTGTCAACCTTAGCACAAAAAACCTGGACAAAGCCACTAACAGGGTATTACAGTCCCAAAAATAAGGAAAAATTTCAAATAGTCACCTTATAAACTTAAAAAATTGCTATAATAAAAGGTTGTGTTACTATATATTTATTGCTAGAATAAAAAGTTGTTTTACTATGTATCTTCTGAAGACTATGAAATCTGAAATTCAAATGCCTGTCAATTTTACTTGTGATGGAACAAAAACAATTTTCAGCAGAGGCCCAGGGAGAAATACTGTAGACATGTCTTTGTAAAATGGCAGGACAGCAGAGCAAATCCACACAAACACAGAGATAAGATGCAGACTCCACAAAGAAGGCACCCCAGTCAAGAATCAAACCACAAATCCTATAGCTGTGACTCTGAGGCAACAATACTGCCACTGCACCATCAAATATGTAAGAAATGAAACATTCAGAAACCTGAAGTCTGAAATTCAAATGCCTGTCAATTTTATTTAACATTTGTTAATCAGGACAGTCTGACTTGGAACAATAAAACAATTTTCAGCAGAGGCCCATGAAGAAATAATGCAGACATGTCTTTGTAACATGGGAGGACACAAACGCAAACCCACACAAACACAGGAAGAAGATACAGACCCCACAAAGAAGGAACCCCAGCCAAGAATCAAACCTGAGAACCTGCAGCTGTGAGGCAACAATGCTACCAGTGCACCATCAAATAAAAGCCAACCCACACAAACACAGGGAGAAGATAACAGTCCCCACAAAGAAGGAACCCCAGCCAAGAATCAAACCTGAGAACCTGCAGCTGTGAGGCAACAATGCTACTACTTCACCATCAAATAAAAGCAAACCCACACAAACACAGGAAGAAGATACAGACCCCACAAAGAAGGAACCATCATACTAGGTGACTTCAATTACCCTAATATAGACTGGGAACACTACTCAAGCCCACCTAGCCCAAAAGTTCCTGGAATTCATAAACTCAAAAAATGCCATGAAACAAGTCACATCCCATCCCCACAGAGAAACATACTTGATCTCATCATCATCATCACGAATGGGGAAGCAAATGTCAACACCGGAAGTATACCCTCCCTCACTCAGATCACAAACTAACACTAATCTGGAGGGAGGTCCCCCCCCACCACCCATAAAAAAAAAAAAAAGACAGTAAAGAAAAGCCGAAGCCACACTTCTTCTAAAGACTAGGTCTCCTGGTGGGCCCTAAGGCTGACAGGAAAACAGTAACAGTACTAAGCATCTTTTTTAAATTACCTTCTGCACACACCTGCAGGAGGCAGGATGAAGGGCATCCCAAGCAAAACAACAAAGACTCTTACTAAAGGCAACAAGCACACTGGTGGACCCCAGCCAAATAAACAAACTACACAACAAAAGGAGGCTACTACAAGATAGAGCAAAAAATCCTTAAAAGAGACACCAGACCATCACATAATAAGTAAAAAACTAGAGCTCTCATAAATCATCCAAAGCAAATTTTGAGAGAAAATAGCTAAAGACTCAAAAAGACAATCATAAGGCCTTCTTTAGCTATAAGAAGAAACCTGGGAGGAAACTCCCCAGATATGCTCAGAACTAGTCAAAATGATGTGAAGATTACTGATCCTGGACATTGCCACATACTGGCTGACAGGTTCAGTGCAAACTCCCCCCCCCCCCAAAGGAGAGAGAGCTATCATACACTATGCTTGCCCCCCCCAAACATCTGAGAACTGCCAAGAACTGCTCTCTCTCCAGCAAAAAAAAACACAGCATGGTGGGTGATGGCTCCCGGCTGTGTGTGCTCCATTAAACTCAACGAGGAATTTCCACACAGCAGCTGAGACAGCTGTTTATACATAGACTTACCTCTGGGCGCATACAAGGGTGGTGGCACAACTGTGGTCCCACCACTTCACAAAGGCCACCCTCTTGCCCATTATCTGAAATTTTCAAACAGCCTTTTATGGAAGCCATGCCCATATGAGATAATGGAATCATAATGGACCTCATAAATAAAGACATAAGATTTTGGATCCATTTTGATCCATCCCAGTTTGCTTTTTTCTTTGCAGACTTTTTTTCAATTGGCACTGTTTGACTTTTTTGAAACAGTCACCAAAGCTTGTGATGAGGGAAAGGCAGTCCATACTTTTGATACGAATGAGTAAGGCTGATGATATAGTTTACCACTCGGGTATATCAAAAAATACATCAAAGCAAAAATGTTATATCACAATGGAACAGGGTTGCAAGAGAGTGCTGGAACAACAAGAGGCAACATGTCGAGGAAGTTGTCGTCAGACTCAGAGACAACAGCCTGTCAGTTACAGGGCCAGCTCAGTCCTGGCAGTCCTAGTTTGGCATCTACTTTTTTCGACAGTCCAGCAAACACAGGAGCAGTACAACTGACAAAGTGACTGACACTGCATCACACGACTCCATAGTAGAAAAACAACACATCTCACACAGATATCCTCCAGAAGGATAGAAGAAAGCGATAACTGGTGCCAAAATGCCATGGCCCCAGCCAAATGCAAAAAATGCAAAAGTCAATGCCAAAAAAAACAAAGAAAAACAAGTTACCCAATAGGGAAGCAATCAGGTGGCAATCCAAGAAGTTATCAGGGACCTGGGGACCCAGGTTGATAGTAGTCTGTCATTCAGGACCATAGTCACACACATGAATAGGACATAAAGTTAGTCATTCTCTCCTTTAAGGCCACCACCTCTCATCTCAGGATTCTCATCTGGCTCACTAGAGCATCACTCAGATCTCCCTATACTCACATACCCCCCACCAGCAATTGCACTACAGGCCCACAAAGTTCAGCACTGAAACCCGATGCAAAAGGATAAAGGAAGGATAAAGGGTCTCAAATGCCATCAGGATGCCCGACTGAAAGAACTCTAGCTCTATTCACTCAAACAGATTTGAGATATACACATCCAGCTCAAACCCACAAACATGAATCCAGGTGACAACCCTCAAAAATCTAGATCCAGAGCCACAAGGAATGATCTGAATCTCAAAGGATCAAATATATAGATCGATGGCTGGAGTGGAAATCGGGGAGATCGACGTTCCGGAGGGTGCTAGAGTCACTCTATTAAGTAAGAAAGATGCACCGCTGTGGAAGGAGCCTGAGCAGTGAAATAGATGGGATCAGATATCAGATGAGAGAGGATTACAATGGAGTCACTGAATACTTGACCACAGCATGTAGATCACAATAATGCCCATAGTTCCCCCAAAAAAATACCACAAAACAGCAAATGTGGGTAATAACCCACCTAAGCCATGAACCTATGAACCCCAGCCAAGAATCAAATCTGAAAACCTGCAGCTGTGAGGCAACAATGCTACCAGTGCACCATCAAATAAAAGCAAACCCATATAAACACAGGGAGAATATAACAGACTCCACAAAGAAGGAACTCCAGTCAAGAATCAAACCTGAGAAACTGCAGCTGTGAGGCAACAATGCTACCAGTGCACCATCAAATAAAAGCAAACACACACAAACACAGGGAGAAGATAACAGTCCCCACAAAGAAGTAACCCCAGCCAAGAATCAAACCTGAGAACCTGCAGCTGTGAGGCAACAATGCTACTACTTCACCATCAAATATCAAGCATTGCAGCATTTACAAACCACAGATATTATGAGGAACAGATCAGATCAAATATGAGGCAAAAATCTGCAATTTATTTACAAATGGTGGTGGGTAGGGAACTCAAGTCTTTAACACCTGCATACAGGGTACAGGGTTCAAGCCTGAGGTATTCCCTACCACATCACCATGAGCACCTGTGGCATTTTCACACACACTAAAGGAAAAGCATTCAAATACACTTACCTGTCTGTACCCAATGTACATTAGATCCAAACCCCTTCCTGTGCAATACTCGTGAGATATCCAAATCCTTTCCCGAGCAGTCCGGCCACGATGTATTCTCCCAGCGTGTGTCTGTGCACTTTAAAGTGCACAGACGTCTCCTCGCATTTCCCTATCAGGACTGCTGATTTTTTTTTTTTATTATTTTTAGTTCTTTTTGTTTTGAGGGGGCTGCAGTCCGGCAGTCCAATAGCACGGGCCGCCCCTGGTTAAATGCTACCCCCCTCAGGATTAAATGACAAAACGTCATTAAATGGACTGTTATCATTAAAATCTATGGTTATCTAAAAGGTGTTAAGTTTAGATTATTACAAATAATATATTATGTACATCTATTTTATGCATCCACATATGTATTTTTTCTTTTCACCTACCACGTTTTGCTATTATTTTTTCATTTGGATGTATATAGTGTGTGTGTGTGTGTGTGTGTGTGTGTGTGTGTGTGTGTGTGTGTGTGTGTGTGTGTGTGTATAAATAAATATCTATATATATATATATATATATATATATATATATATATATATATATATATATATATAGGATTACTATGAGAATTTGATTTATATGTGTGACGTTACGCATATTAATTAGGGTATAATTTTGAAGTGCATATAGCAAAATGTTTGCATTCGCCCTTTTGACATTATTTTTTGCAGTTCACTCCTTCAAATCACGTAATGTAATGTTTTTGAAGGAGAGCAAGCCCCCCTGCACCCCCCATATGGGGGGCTGTGCTTCCCATACCCTCTGCAAATAATATATTGCAACTCTGTGATTGCACTACAGTGGGGAAAAGGGTAATTTCCCTATCCCACTGTACCGTGATCTGTAGTCATAAATCCAATGACATATCTGTGAATGCACAGTGGCATTCGCTAAACTGCACATTCTCAGTATTCCAGGTCATCAATACAGGAATCAACCAACTGAGGTTCAACATTCCCATTTTCACCGAACGTGCACTCAACATTGTCATAGTAAACTGTAGTATGTCATATAATTAGACTGTTTTGTAGTAATATGGTATGATTTTCCATCATCAGTCAATCTTTCCTTTCATGTTGTCCATATACTGAATATATGCAATCTGGTGAAGATGATTTGGGACAAACAGGAAGAAGGCAAGAGGACATGAGGGCATCTCTTTGCTGGATGGATTGTGTGAAAGAAGACCTGAGTGAGTCAGGCATGAAAGTCTAAGGTAGGTAAGTGGCACTGAATTGAGAGAAATGGTGACAGTTGACACAATGCCCTGACCCCCATGCTGAAAATAGGAAAAAGGGGTTGATGATTATAATGACGATAATAATGATAATGAAAGAATAGTGGGGATCATCAGTCTCACATATTGAATCTGTGTGTTCCATCAAAACATGCTACGATGAACCCAAATGTTGAATGTCAGATTCTGTGTATGTAACTTTCATACATGTACATTTAGAATTATATGGATTTTGATTATAAACAACTAGCAATGCCTTGTTCCAGTTGACTGTAATCTCCACCACTCTAGATACCACCTAGACTGGCTGCTTCCGTATAGGTGAATATAGCAAGGAAACTTTTGATGTTCTTCATATTGATCACTGCTGCAATAGCCTTAGTTATACAGGTTATATCCTGCCAAGGATATAACAGCTAGCCAACTTCCAAAGCTTCAAGGCACTTTCCACATTCTCAAACTGTCAAGTATTTTGAGCTCAGCTGACTAAAAGACAAGTCTGTATGCAAAGCCTATCAGAGTTTTCCTGCCAGCAGAGAGAGAGAGGCTGAGTCCTGAAAGGACAAGGCTAGGAGTAACAAAAAATAAATGACTACCCTCTGGCATAAAAAACACACACATAAAAAAACAAGGGTGATGGAGAGAGAGATAGAGAGAGAGAGCGGTTACAGCAAGAGTTCAACTGTTACTACTGTGCTATGTTCTTCATATTGATCACTGCTGTAGTAGCCTTAGCTATATGGGTAGATTACCATACCTAGCTATGTCTAGGAGGTGGAAGGAGAAAGGTCCAGGAACCCCTGGAGAATGATCCTAGCAAAGCATGATCTAGACCTAGAGGAGGAATTCAGCTTATAGTGCTATGTAAAAGTATGTACATAGGACCAAGTAGCAGCTTCTAGACTGCTTTGAGAATCCAACCCTTTTTAAAAAAAACAAAGAAAAAGCCAAGGTCCTTGTAGCACAGCCCTTAACCCTGCCTAGAGTAGATTTGCCATGGTGAGTATAACAAAGGGTAATAGCCTTAGACAACCATTTGGAAATATTTTGCATATATATATATATATATATATATATATATATATATATATATATATACATATATATACATATATATATATACATATATGGATCCCTATCAGATGATAGATGAGGTCATAACAAGGACGAAATATACATATCCACAGCTAGTGGGGTTTGGCTTTATTGGCCTGAAATTGTCCATTAAAACGATGAAACAAGCCATGGGCATTCAGAATCACCAATTAGCTGAAGCACCTGATGTTCATAAAGGTCATTTGCATATAGCCCATGTGCCTCTGATGCAAGAGGTTTGGGAGGTCACTCAGTGGAAGTTCTAGCTTTGCTGGAGTTTTCATTTTGTTTTTAATGACACCTATGGAAATCTCCAGACTTTGCCAGACAATGGCTACAACTGGGCCCTGCCACAAATCAGAGTCATCACTGAGCATGATTTCAGCCTGTCAAAGGTCTGCTTTCATTGTATGGATAGATTTGGTGGTGCCCTGGTTTTAATTACTCCAGTGGTTTGGGTTCTAATATCATGATGGGAATGGACACAATTCCTAAATCAGGGTATGTTTAGAGTTCATAAAATTAGTATTGTTTCAGTCTTTGATGTTAGCCAAGAGTGCTCTTCTAAGCACCTGCAATATGCCCAGAATTATATCATTATGCAATTCATATGGGATTGCATGTATTGATAGCATATTTAAGAATGATTGTAAATTATTTTTATTAGTCCTGTGACATCTACTACTATTGGAACTGTTTTATCTTTCTTCCACATTTCCCTCATTTCTGCTTGTAAATCCTGGCATTTTAGGACTGTGTCTGTGCATGTAGGACACTGTAATCACTGGCTGCAGTAATTTTAATGATCACATTACTTTGTTTTTTTCACTGACTACTGTATCTGGTTTTCTTGCGTCTGTTTTTTTCAGTTGATGGTGCTGGCTCCTCCTATGTGATATAAACTTCATCATCCTCTATAATGCTTTTGGATTCATTTTTCAAATGCCTCTTTGCTATGTCTATATTGCAGTGCTTGCACAATCCCCAGTGTAACAGTTGTGATACATTATTGTGCCTTTCAGTATACAAGCCCTCTGCCATAAGTGTATCACATGCAGCGATAAGATGTGCAGCTGTTTCCAGTTCTGTTATAGAGCACCTGCATTTATCTGTTTCTCCCATGTTTTCAAAGGACATTGTAAACCACTGCGTACATAGTCCACTATCCTGGGCCACATTTATTAGCCTTTGATGTTTTGGTTTCAATTCACATATCCTTAATTATTATCTTTGTCAACTTGAGGTTGTTCCAGAAGATCTCTATACTTACCACTACACTTTGCGGACTTCCCAGTTTTCTTTTCTTCTCTTCTCATCTGATCCTTTCCCTTGTATTGTTTTTGTTTTTTTTGGTGGGGGGGGGGGGGGACATTCAGTTGTCATCTTATTTTTATCTACTTCTGCTTTGATTTTTGTTCCTACTTTATTCCAAAATACTTCTGCTAAACTAAGCAAAGATCTCATCTTGGACTTCTCATATTATAAAACATTTTCTATGTTTGGATCTGATGAGGCCAGTAGATATGTATGCAGCCCCATGAAGGCATATCTATATACATAGTCATTTTCGAGGAGCCCTGTACCAACTTCAGAGTTCGGAGTATATGTTCTTGCTATACACTGGTTTTTACATATCATTTGATAAGCATAAAGCAATGCTCTTGTTTTCATGTCCAAATGATGCAATATGTTGGGGTCCAATCAATCACACCAAAGCTGTAAGTTATAACAGGAAGAACAAATTGATTTATAGTTAGCTTGGGCTCTATTCCTAGATGTCAAGGCAGTTTTCAATATTAGCTTTAGTCTTTTGAAATATTCCTTACTGAGCTTTATTCTTATTTGTTCATGTTTTATTGCCAGCCCTTCACTGATTCCCAAATGTTTGTACACTCCTTCTTGCTCAAGTTCCTTTCTGTCACAATCCTGTCCCAGGCTGATATTTTCTTGGTGTTGTAGCTTTCCTAAATGTTGCTTTCGCACATTTATCAAGACCAAATGCCATTCTTATCATATGAGAAATATTACCATTTGTAGTCGTGCTTTCATCTCCTCATCTGATGAACTGAAGAGTTTTAAATAATACACAAAAAGTAGATGAGCTATCTTTAAACAAGGTTGGTTTCTGGGAGATGAACTGCAACCATACCTTAATCTGTTAAGTGAACAACTTAATGATTTAAGGGCAAAAAAAAACAGCAGTGGTGACAAACAATCACCCTGCAATGACCCCCTTTGAATTTTTACCTTTGGGGCAGTAATTTGCCTTTTGTTATAACTTAGCTGCAAAGTGGTTTGCCAGTGTTTCACAGTCACTGCAATGTAACTGATCATTATTGGGTGTATCTAATATATCTGTAAGCATTTCACTATCTATGAAACTGAGATGCAGTGAAATGCTTTCCTGTAATCTATCCATGACATACTTGGATTATTTCCCTTTTTACAACTCTCTGCTATGGCTTTGTTTAGCAACAAGTGATCCTTTGTTCAATATGACTTTCTTTTATTACTTTTTGCTTCTGTTGCTGTAACTGAATTTTTTTCTAAAGGACTATAAACTCTGTCAATCTCATTTCCAGTGTATAATTTGCATATTGTCATTCAGGTTATTGCTCTGTAGTTTTAAGGATGACTTGCAGGTTTCCTGTTGTTATCCAGGTTGGGGGACATGGTGGTGCAGCGTTTAGCATTGCCATCTCATAGCAAGAGGTTCTCTGGTTCAATCCTCGGCTGGGGTGTCTTCTGTGCAGAGTCTGCATGTCCTCCCTGTGGTCACGTGGGTTTCCTCCAGGTGCTCTGATTTCCACCCACATCCCAAAGACATGCTGTAGGTAGATTGGACACTCTAAATTGGCCTAGGCGTGAGTGTGTGCATGTGTGTGCCTTCTCTGGAAGGTTGGGTGCCGGGCTGGCAACTCGACACTGTAAAACTCCACTGCCAATCATGAGTGGGCAGGTGATCCGCTGTGGTGACCCCTAACCGGGAAAAGCCGAAAGAAGAAGAAGATCCCGGTTGGTGTCTGTTTAGGATTCACATAACAGTAATTCTTACTCTGGGCTAAATCTTTGGATAAAAATATTAATATCCTTAGCCAGAAGCTAGGTAATGTTTCTGTGACTGGGGTTTCCATTTAGGTGCTTTTGTGTATTTTATCTCTATTTCTCTGAATGTTACTTCATCCCATTTCATATGCTTTACATTAGAGCTCCTTACTAATGATTATAATTTTTTTATCCATTCAGCATCTTTGTTCTGTTCAAATCTGTATAAATACTTGTCCGCAATGTACCTATTTCTTCTTTTTTGATGGTATTTCAATTCCTTTTGCTTTGTTTTCCAATTCTCTATAAAAAAACTTTCTTGGTCATCTACGAATTGCTTATTTTGTACATTTTCTTTATAGCTATCTGCATACCTTCTAAGTTTGTGCTTGTGTTTGTGCTAATTTTTATTGAAAATAGTGTATAATAAATCCTGGTCTGTTTTGATATTGTGCATTGCTTTTACAACATCTATCCTTGAAAGTATTTTTGATAATCTGTTGCCTTTTTTCGAATTCTTCTAACACTGATACTTATAGTTTTCTCTATTCAATACTTCCACTGTGGCGTTCTACTTGTTCATATCCTTTTCTTTGTTACTCTGCATTTTTGTGGTAACACTTTATCAGTTATTTGTTTAGCTGCACAGTAATCTATCCTATTTATTCCTGTTATTATCACATGAATTTCTATTAATAGACCTGATTACTGTGTTCATCTGTTTTGACAATCTTCTAGTATAGGTTCATAGGTTCATAGGTAGGTACTAGGCTATCTGCCTGAAGGCATTTATAAGCCTAGCCAGAATGTGATGGCTTTCACCACCCCCTTAGATTAGTTCCCTGTGCCTTTGTCCAGCAGAGCCATTGAAGTGATCCCCGGGGTAACCTTTCTGTTTCCCATCCACTTGTCAAGGTTTCTCTTGAAGAGGGTTAGCGAGGAGCTCTGCCTAATGTAAATTGGAATCTTGTTCCAGAGCATGGGAAGTCTCTGGGACAGGAATCTATCCCTTCAGCATGTCCTATTTATTGTTGTAGTGAAGTTTAGATCCCTGGAGTGTGTGGCTCAAGGGGATATGGTTTTCTTTAGGTGGAGCATGTCCATCAATTCTGAGTTGGACATGGCCTTGTATGTTAGGCAGAGATCACCTCTGAGTAGGCACTATGCAACCGAGTACAGCTGGAGTTTCTTCCATCAAGCTGCATAGGGCATCTGCTTGAGGCCAGTGATCGTCTTGGTGAGGTACTTCTGTGGTCTTTCCAGTTGTTTCAGGTGTCTTGTAAGGTACATCCCAAATGGGGCATGGTACTCTATGATGGGTCTGATGAGTGAGGCATAGAGGGGCCCAATGACCTCTTTCGATCTGGATGCAAACCCTTTTGTGATTAGGTGGGCCACATAGAAGGATTTTCTAACCACTTTGGCAATGTGATTATCAAAGGAGAGGTTACTATCTACTTGGGTCCCCAGATCCCTTATTATGTCTTCCATATTTAGGGGGCTACCACCTATGTGGTAGTTTGTGGGTACTTTGTGTTTTCCAAAGGGGATGACTATGCACTTTCTGGCATTTAGCTTGAGGCCATGGTTTTGACACCAGGTATCTGTCTCAGTGAGACCCTTTTGAAGGATGTCTGTGTCAGCCAGAGAGTCAATTATAGCCCCTAGTTTGCAGTCGTCTGCGAACTTGGTCAGTCATAGTCCTCCTGTGCTTGCCTGCACCTCTGAGAAGTATATGCCGAACAGGTTGGGTCCTAGGACTGAGCCCTGGGGAATGCCACTTGTAACCAGTTTAGAGTCAGACCTAGCTCCCGCAACTCTTACCATGTGGGTTCTGTCCATGAGCCAGTTGGCAACCCATCTCTTGATGTAAGGGTTTATGTTCAGGCTGGTGAGCTTGTCTATAATACCTGAGTAAGGAATGGTGTCAAAGGCCTTTGCAAGGTCTAGGTAGGCTGCGTGGACCACCTTTCCCTTGTCTATAGCCTTGGTAACTGTCTCAAAGAAGTCCACCAGGTTTAGGAGGCATGATCTGCCCTTAACAAAGCCAAACTGGGTAGGGTCCAGTGTTTGGAGGTTTCCAATGTCTCTGTTATTGAGATCCATGATGATGCGCTCCATAGCTTTGCAGACCAAGCTAGTCAGGCTTATAGGGCGATAGTTCCTGGGGTCCGTTGTAGCTCCACCTTTGTAGAGTGGAATAACCATTGATGTGTGCCACTCTGTGGGCATGTAGCATGTGGAGAGGCTGATTTTAAACAGTGTGTTCAGGTGAGGGGTTAGTGCATCTTTGAGCTTGTGTAGAACGCAGCCTGGGACACTGCCCGGTCCCATTGATGCTGTGTTTTTGGCTTTGGAGAGGGCTATTTTAATCTGAGTGTCTGTGATTTCAGGGGCACTACATTTTTCATTTATAGTTAAGGGCCCTTTTGGGGGTGAGAGGGGGGTGAAGTTTGCACTGAACCTGTCTGCCAGGATGTTGGTTATATCGGTCAGTTCAGTGTATTTTGTGCCATTCTGCACTAACTACGAGGAGATCTGAGAACTGCCACTTAGATTCTTGACATAGCTAAAGAATGCCTTGTGGTTATCTTTGGAGTCCATGGCAATTTTTCTTTCAAAGCTAGTCTTGGATGATTTTATGAGGGAACGTAGTTTCTTGCTGATACTGATCAGGGATGTCTTCCCTTCTTGGGATTTTACTCTTTTCTGTACTAGTTTCCTTCTTCTATTGTATAGCTTGTTTATGGCAGGGGTCCACCAGACTGGTTTCCTTTTCTTGGAGGAGTGAGTCTTGGTTTTGTTTGGGATAGCATGATCCATGCATTCTTGTAGGTGCCCGTAGAGAGCATTAGTAAAGGATTTTGCAGCTTGGATAGCGTTATCCTTTAGCATGGGGGCTTTGAAACTTCCCACCTCGGGCTTAAGTAACGTGAAGTTTGCTTTGGAAAAGTTTTTCATGATGGTTTCCAATATGTTGTCACCTCTGATGGGGGTGTTGACCAGTTGATCCAGGGAGTTTGAGTTTATAAATTCTAGGAAATGTTGGCAAGGGAGTTTGTACTTGAGTAGTTCTCCCAGTTAATGTTTGGGTAATTGAAATCACCCAATATCAGGGTGTTTGGTAGGACCTTTATGTTTCCCAGTGTTTCCAGGAATGCAGAGTGGGGGTCCTGGGACATGGTGGGTGATCTGTAGCAAGCTATAATTTGAATAGCAGTTTTGCCCATTGTTAGTTGCACATGGATTATCTCTGAAGCATCATGCTGTGCCACTAACCTGGAAGTGTGGGTATCCTTGATGAATATGGATACTCCCCCGCCTTTTGTATTTCGATCCAGATTTTGTGGCCAAAATGCATGGTATGAGTTGTAGCCTGGTAATGCTGGGGTGCTCAATTGGGCCTTAAACCAGGTTTCTGTTACTGCACATAAATCGATTTTCTCCATACTGAGTAGTGCCTCGAGTGCAAGCATTTTGAGGTTCAGACTTCTGGCATTGAGTAGCATTACCCTCAGTTTTTTGTTACTTGTGCTATTTACGGTGTTGGGTTTGTCTTTTGAGCCTTGCCTAAAAAAGGCACTATGGGGGAGGTAAGAGCCTTGGCCAGTATTCAAAAGCCTAAGGGTAACAGGTGCAAGCCATCTCTAGCGAAGCAGCGTGGCTTGTCGAGCATGTCATCCCAGACTGATAGACACTGGATCCCCTTTGAATGACACCAGAAGCTTAGCCAATTGTTGAAATTGATAATTTTGTCTCTATACCATGGAATCATTCTTGGTGAGGGCAGGATGCTACTCAGGGTCAGGGTTATACCAGCCTGGGCTGCATGATTAGTGAGCTCCTCCATGTCTTTTTTCATGTAGTCCAGGGAGGTACGGCTCAGGTCATTCACACTAACATGGACAATGACAGAGTCATATTTGTACTTGTTCTGGAGTGACCTGAGTGCTTGTGTTATGTGGTGGTTCCTGGCACCCGACAGGCAGCTAACAGTAACCTTCTCCTTGTTCAGCCTAGTGAGTGGGACATCAGTGTGTCTGACTATAGATTCACCTATTACTAGTGTCTTGGGTATGTTATTTTGCCTTAAGGGCTGTGATTGTGTGGCACACTGGTTTTGTGAAGTATGTGTTTCATGGTTTGTGTTGGGGGGTGGTGGTTGCTTGGATGTTTGCTTTGGAGGTCTCTGTTGCTTCTGCAGATTTTTATTTAGAGCCTCCGAGTATGTTTTCGTGTATTTATATGTGTTTTTTGCCAGTTCTGGTTTCATAGGTCTATGTGAGACTGATGGTGTGATGCAAGTAATTCCCTTCTCCTCTTGACTGCCTGGTCCAGTCTTGGGTTGAGAGAGCTTAGCCTCCAGTTTGGCTGTATAATTGCATCTCTCGTATGTATTAGTGTTTGGTGGAAATAGGAGAGGGTTGTCTGTGTACATGAGGCAATTGTAACATTGCCTCAAAATGCCCAGATTCACCAGTTGGACCAGAGAGTACACCTGAAACTGCCCTTTGGACATGCCTGGATAGGTACAGTGAACTGTTTTGCTGATTGGCTGGTAAGGTTGAATACAAAGCCTTGTCCTTTTCTACAGTATAGGGGTGGGTCTAGTGCTAAGGTTTATTAGTGCTTGCTATGAGTTTTGAGCAAGTGCTGGTATGAGAAGTGAATGGTTTGAGTGCTTAAGTTGAAAGTTTGTCTAGTTCCAAGGGAAAAATTGAAGAGTAGACTTTGTGGAGCCGGGAATAGTTATACTCTAGCTAACCGGCAATGCCCGGCATGAAAAAATATGCAAATGCGTGTTTTATAGCAGGGAAATGAAAGAGATAGAAATTAGCTCAAAATGGCCAATAAACTACTAATTTCTGGGCTGAAACCACTCTTCCAGGTACAGATAGGCTGCTCAAAGCTCTCTCTCTCTCACAGTGAACAGAGAAACTTCCTTCTATCTAAGTAAGGTATGGGCAAACACAGAAACTTGTAACATAGCCCTGAATTCAGCACTAACCTGAAAACTGGACTATACTAGCTTAGAAAGGCGGGAAAACAAGTATATTTTTTTTTTTTTTTCAGAAAATAAAGCAGATACAATAAAAAAACACTTTAAATGCACAGAAATGGCTATCACACTTGAGTGTGTAGCCTACAACAGTTAAACAGGTAATATAAACACAAAAACGACTTTGTTAAAGAGCAGGCAGTAAAATAGGTACAATATGTAGCTGAAACAAGCTTTTTAAATTACAGAAACTCTAGAAAATTGGCATTTTAGGTGGAATTAGCTAAAGGCAGCAAGAAAATGCAGAAAAATGATACTTAATCACTCCAAAGTCTCTGTTTTGTCTCTGCTGCTGTATAACTCGACAGGACACCAGGCAGGAGCTTGCTGAGCTGATATTAGCCCTTGCTGAGCTGTATATTATATTTTGAGTCTTACTTACTTTCTGTAGTCTATGTCTTTCATCTGTCTTAATGTGTCTGTCCATCTGTATGAAATAAAGCAGGTCTTCCCTTAGATTATTTTCTGCTGGACTAAGCACATTATTTTCTCTTGGTTTCCTGTGAGTCTTCTACAGGAAGTTCCAGAATATCTTCCTATAACATATGCCCTTGGGATGCATCCTGCTTTATCTTTTGCTACTCTGTATGGAGAGTCATTGTCCCCAGCATATTGCAACACTACCTGCATCAGAGTTGCCACTATTTCCTACTCTGTCCCTTGTTGTACTACTTCAGCTTGACTTTCATGCAAATCTCCTGCAAGAGGCTCCAGAACATTGCTTTGTGACATATCCTTTTCAGATGGATCCCACGTCACCAACTGCTCCTCTGTCTGGGAACCCAGTAGTCCATCATGGTGCAGCACTGCCTGTGTTGGAGTTGCAACACTAAACTCTTAATTTTGTATGTAATCTTCACTTTAATTTCTCTTTGTTTAATTTCTACCTCACTAATCTTTTCTATATCCCCCCCTTGTGATCTTTTTCATATTGTCATATTTTCCATATCTTGGTGCCTTTTTGTCTGTATTCCTCTTCAAATATTTTAGGAGCTATTTTTTGTATCGATTAGTTTGGCCTTTTACCTTTACATAAATATTGCACCATACCAAATCTCCTTTTATTTTCCATGTCCATGTTTCTTTTTTATATATTTGAAAAAATCTCTGTTTTTTTGTGCTGTATATTTTTTCACTTTCTCTCTTTTTCCGGGTGAGCCAATGTTTCTTCATTTAGATAATGTTTTTCATTGTTCTGTTGCATTAAGGAATATCATTTTTTATTTGTAAATGTTGACAGTTTTTCTTTTGCAAGTATTTTTCTTTCCTCTAATTTCTCTTAAGCTTTTTAAATAGCCTCTATTGGGAAGTTCTGGGCTTCTTGCATAACTGTAACAATACATAATTTCTTTATTATCCTCAATAATCCATTTTATCATCTCTATGTCTCTTTTTTGGCCTATCAGTTTTTGTGGACTGCTACTTCATTCTATCACAGGAGGACCAACTCCTGTGAGCATGACCTAATCCAGTGGTAAGAGTGCTTCCATGGCCTGATTATTCTACGCTGCCATTTATTCCAGTCCTGCCACCACTGCGTACACTACTGGGCACTTTTTTTATCCTGGGACCTGTGCACCCAGCCATCTTGCATATTTTAATCTGTCTCTTTCCATTACATATGCTACATAAGATACAGTCTATATATCAGTGTCATCTTGCCAAGATTTTGTGAAAATGGGGTCTACCATGTGAAAATAGTCACTAAGGCTTGAGGATGAATTAATTTACAGCAATACTACTCTCCTTTTCAAGCTGATTACTTCTCTTCATTTGGTCCCCCTGCAGTATGATGCTGGCACATGTACTAAGATATTTTCAGTTTCAGTCTGTGATATGTTACATAAAATAATTTTGAGAGGACAGTTGCAGCAGAGAGTACACATTCAGAAAAAAAAGTTTCACCACATGAGGCAGTGGAGGAGGAGTCTGGTGAGGAGACTAGAGGCATTGACAGCAGAGGACTATGCTAGATGAGGTAAGGCACAGTAAACTGTGTCACAGGCAGCATATGGTTCATAATTATGAGTGAGAATAAAGCATTTTACAAAACATTAAAAGTGATGCATGCAAACCTTCAAAGAGGCTGGGCTCATCTAGCCATAAACTGGAAATGATGTGCGTCAGACATAGGCTACCTAAGTAGCGAAGTACAGAGGGCAAGACATAGTTATCATTTGTACATGTGAAGAGGTATGTAGTGTCAAAGGTCACCCACAGAAAAATGTGTGCATGGTGCATGGTGATATGCTGTGTGTACGTGCATGTGATGTGGAGTGGAGAGTAGGACCTAGGGTGCACTAGACAGATAGAGAGCACAGTTAAGACTGTGTGTGTGTGTGTGTGTGTGTGTGTGTGTGTGTGTGTGTGTGTGTGTGTGTGTGTGTGTGTGTGTCTGATAAACCAGTGGCTGGAATTTGCCACTAACCACCTGGAAAGGCTCCTCTTACAGCTAGAAGAGTCACATTATTCCCTCAGGCAGGGCTTAGTGGGTAAGATGGTCAGGGTGCTGTCTGACCTTCCCATGGGTATCACATAGGCAGACATACTCAGCCTAACACCCATCCCAGTGTTCCCCTCCCCTCACGTATCAATGCACTTCCTTGTTTTTTGGCAAATTTACCCCATTACTAGTGTCCACTTTTTGTTTGTCTGATTCACAATCCACTTTTTCCCTAACAGTGGGTGTGTCTTCACCTTCCTGTCAGTCTTTAACTATGTTGTAATTTTGTTCATTTGTCCCTGCTTCTGACTGCTTACTATATCTTTTCCTTTTCTTCTTCAAAAAAAACGGGAGAAAAATTACACTTGTTCCCCCCACACCTGGAAAAAACTGCCCTGTTTCTCACCTCTGTTTGCTGCTCCCTTTTCCTACTGTACTAGACACCATTTCCACTCATTTTTATGATCAAAAAAGAGATTTCATCATTGTAATGGCACATGTAAAACAGTCTGCTAGTGTTCCTGTCTTGTTGCATCTTAGTGCATTTGCTGAGGTGTTTGCATCGTCTCTCTTCTTGTCAGTCTTCTTCTTACCCAGCAGTGCCTGCAGGCTATCCTCCTTCATCTCAGGCCCTGTTCACAGCATGAGCAGCTCTCCTAATTAGCAATGAAGGGAGCTGTGAATTTTCACTTTGTTGATTAATACTGAACCTTGGGCAACATGCCATTGTGAACCGTACCTGCAGTAGCCGTTCAGTAATTAGGTTCATATGGTCATAGTGTACTAGGCTAATGGCCCTGGGGCCTTTACAAGCCTAGCCATAGGATTATTCTGGCATCATGCCACCCGACCTTAGTTCCCAGTGCCTCTGTTGAGTAGAGCCACTGCAGTTATCCCCGGGGTGAATTTTCTGTTTCCCATCCACTCATCAAGATTTCTCTTGAAGAGGGTCAGCAAGGTGCTCTGCTTGACATGTATGGGAAGCATCCCTTCATGTTGGTCTGGACTTCAGAGAAGTAGATACCAAACAGGAGAGGACCCAGGACTGAACCCTGTGGGACTCCACTTGTGACTGGTCAGCAGTCTGACTTGGAGTCTGCTACTTTCACACTGTGGGTTCTATCTGTGAGCCAGTTTGCAACCCACCTCGTGATATAGGGGTTGATGCCTAGCTTAGTGAGTTTTTCTATGATTCCTGAGTGGGGAATGGTATCAAAAGCCTTAGCCAGATCAAGGTAGGCTGCATGACCCACCTTGCCTTTATCCACAGTTCTGGTGACTGACTCAAAGAAGTCGACCAAGTTGAGCAGGCATGCTGTACCCTTCACAAAACCAAACTGTGTGGGATCCAGAGTTTGGAGATTCCCTATATCCTTGTTTATTAGGTCCATGATGATGCATTTCATAGCTTTGCATATCAGGCTCGTCAGGCTAATGGGGCAATAGTTCCCAGGGTCTGTAGTCACTCCTCCTTTGTGGAGAGGGATGACTGTATCAGTGCACCTTTCAGTAGGTGAGGTGCCAGTTCACTCTGTAGTTCATGTAGAACACAGCCAGGGATATTGTCAGGTCCCATAGAAGCTTTATTCTTTGCCTTGGACAGTGCTGTTTTAACCTGTGCAGCAGTAATACTGTGTGCCTGGCAATGTACTGATATTGTGTTTGGTCCTTTTGGGGGATGGGTAAAGTTGGCACTGAATCTGTCGGCCAGTATACTGGCAATATCTGTTGGCTTGGTATAGGAGGTATCATTGTGCAGTAGCTCAGAGCAGATCTGGGTATTGCCATGGAGATTCTTTACATAATTATAGAAGGCCTTGTGGTTGTCTTTACTATCTGCTGCAATTCTGTTTTCATAGCTAGCTTTAGAGGATTTGATGAGAGATCTCAATTTTTTGTTGAGGCTGATAAGGGAGTTTTTCAGTCTTGGGACTTCACCTTATTCCGCATTAGTTTCCTCCTTCTGTTGTAGAGTTCGTTTATGGAAGGAGACCACCAGATTGGCTTACCTTTGTTGGAGGAGTGTATCTTGGTTCTGTTGGGTATGGTGAGATCCATGCATTTCTACATGTGTTCGTACAGTGGATTGGTGTATGATTTGGTGGTCATACAACTATTCTCCATTTGCATGGGTGCCGTGAAGTTAGCCACCTCTGTTTTTAGGAGCCCAATGTTAGCTTTGGAGAAGTCTTTCATGGTGGTTACATTTGCAGGGGGGAAACGTGGATTTCCAAGGTGATTAGTTTGTGGTCGGACCTAACCAGGGAGGAGCTGACCATTGGTATAGAGCAACGGTCACCCATGTTAGTGATGCCCAGGTCAAGGATGTTGCTACCTCTAGTGGGAGTAAGAATGAGCTGGTCCAGGGCATTGGAATTAATGAACTCCAGGAAGCGTTGGGCAAATGTATTGGTACATGAGCAGTTTTCCCATTAATGGAGGGGTAATTGAAGTTGCCTAGTAACAAGAGTGTTAGGTTGGATCCTAATATTCTCCAGGGTGCTTATTAATGTGGAGTGTGAATCTTGGGACATGGTTGGGGACCTCTAGCAGGCTATGACCTGAATCGCTGTCTTACCCAGTGTTAGCTGCACCTGAAGTATCTCTGATGAGTTATGTTGGAGGTGTGCGCATCCTTTATGAATATCGAAACACCACCACCCTTGGAGCTTCAGTCCAAGTTCTGGGGCCAAAAGGTGTGGAATGAGTTATAGCCTGGTAGTGCAGGGGTGCTTTCTGCTGCCTTGAACCAGGTCTCTGTTACAGCACAAATGTCAATGTTCTCCATTTTAAGGAGTGCTTCGAGTGAGTGCATTTTGAGATTTAGACTTCTAGCGTTGAGCAGCATGACCCTCAGATTGCATTTGTTTGTAGCTGTTATGGTGGTAAGTTGGTCTTTGGAACACCACCTAAAAAAGGAACTATAGGGGTGGCAAGAGCCTTGGCCAGTATCCAGGAGCCTAGGGGTGACAGTTGCAGGCCATCTCTTCCAAAGCATCGAGGTCTGTCAATCATCTCATCCCAGGCAGACAGATACTGGATCCCCTTAGAATGACACCAGAAACTTAGACAATTGTTGAAATCAATCATTTTCTGCTTGTACTGTGGTATCATTCTGGGTGATGGTAGGATGCTGCTCAGGGCTAGGGTCATACCCACCTGGGCTACATAATCCAAGAGGTCCTCCATGTCTCTTTTCATGTAGTCCAGGGAGGTATGTCTCAGATCATTGACACCCACATGGACAATCTTTATTACACCAATAATCCACCAGATTGAGCGCTTTCATCTGCCCTAAGCAGATTTCATCAGAATCTGATGAAATCTGCTTAGGGCAGATGAAAGCGCTCAATCTGGTGGATTATTGGTGTAATAAAGACTGAAGATTTGCTTGAACGAAGTCCGTTTTTGCTTATTGTCATAGTTTTGATTTTTTAACCCACATGGACAATGACAGAGTCATATTTGTGCCTGTTGTTGAGGAACCTGAGTGTGTGCATTATGTGATGGATTTTGGCACCTGACAGGCAGCTGACTGTTGCTTTCTCCTTATTCAGCCTAGTGAGTGGGACATCAGTGTGCCTCACTATCGAGTCACCTATGACTAGTGTGTTGGGCATGCTGTTTTGCCTTAGAGTCTTTGGTTGAGTGGCACACTGTTTAGGAGAGTTATATGTCTCGTGATTAGTGTTGTGTTGTGATGGCCAAGTGTGTTTCTGCCTTGGAGGTCTCTGCTGCTTGGGTAGATTTTTATTGAGAGCCTCCATGAAGGTGGGTGTGTGGTTTGTGTTTTTATGTGAAGGCAGTGATGGTGTGTGTTCTGGAGGGCTATGTGTTCTATGTGGTGTGGTGCAAGTGTTGACCTTCTCCTCTTGACCAGCTATTCCAGTCTTGGCTGGAGAGTGTGTGGCTTCCAATTTGGATATATAAGTGCATCTCTCACAAGTTTGAGCGTTGGGAGGTAGGTAAAAGGAGAGAGTTGTCAGTGTACATGAGGCAGTTGCTACATTGCCTCAGGATGCCCAAGTTCAGCAGGTTAATAGGAGAAAGCACAGAGAACTGACCTTTAGACATGCCTGGAGGGGTGGACATTGATAATAAGTACTGGATCTGTTTTCTTGTAGAACGTTTAGTGCTGTTAGCACTTTTATGTGCTACAATAATTGCTACAAGAAGTCTGGTAAAGTGCTAGACTAATAAGCTAGTATAAGTGCAGGAGAGGAGAGAACTAGTAGATCTAAAGGACAAATTGAAGAGCAGACTTTGGCACTGCTCTGGAGCTTACAAACAGTCCTGGGTACAGCAAGTCTGTATCTGGACCAGACTAGTTACAAGAAAGGCAGGAAACAAGCGCAGACGCCGGCTTTTAAACCAGAAAGTTAAGAGAGATGGAAAAACTGCCCAAATGCCAATAAACTAGAATTTCTGGGCCAGAAACCATTCCTCTTGTGGTAGATAGGGTACCTAGTGCTTACTACTCCCACTGATAAGCTGAAAGGCTTCCTTCCAACACAGAAAGGCTTGGGGGGCTCAAAAGCTTACAAACAGTCCTGGATACAGCAAATCTGTATCTGGACTAGACTAGTTACAGGAAAGGGGGGAAACAAGTGCAAACGTGGGCTTTTAAAACCAGAAAGTTGAAAGAGATAGAAAAAAGCTGCCCAAACAGCCATTAAACCACAATTTCTGGGCCATACATGTTTCTGAATCCCAGAATCAGACTCTTTCATGTGGAATTTATTCTGTTTTAGAAAATGAATTCATAAAATAGGAAAACCCCATTAGTCACTGAGAGTTCCAAAGGTATATGGTAATATACAGACAGGGTCTTCTAAAAATAAAATTGCCTACTCAGGTCACTGAATCTTTCTGCCATAAGGGAAAAAAACGAATGCCTCCAGTTTAAGCAATGAAACCATAACACCACAAACTAATGGATTACCATTTCCTTTCTCTGATTCTGCCCGCTTCATTCTTGACAGTAATGGAATTGTATAGCCACTGACACATGCAATGCTTCCTGCCGCTCCCCTTGGCATGACAGCTTAAACAGATTGTCACAAGCAGCAAAGAGCCATGCCATTTCTCCTGTCTGTATCCACAAAAAAGGTAGTTACAATCTTAATACCGTAATGAATTTTAAACCCTGCAGAAGCTGCAGCTTTGATATCTGACAAAAACACACATGTTTAACTGACATTTTTGTAGCTGAAAGCATTTCTGCTACAACAGCAGAAAAGCACTGCTGACGGTGCTGGGGTCTGAAAAGACAGTTTCCTCGACAAAGAAAATGCCACATCTGCCAAAAACATCAGCTGCATTTATTTGTTAACCAGGGCAGAACACTGATCCACATGAAACAGAAAAGGACTGCTGATATTAACCAATAGTCTGGAATCTGACAAGATAGTTGCCTCTGACAAAAGA
Source organism: Protopterus annectens (assembly GCF_019279795.1). NCBI lineage: Eukaryota > Metazoa > Chordata > Ceratodontiformes > Protopteridae > Protopterus > Protopterus annectens. The sequence continues at coordinate 349,624,331 of NC_056738.1, forward strand.
AAATGCAGTGTCTGTCAAAAACATCAGCTGTATAGGAAACCCTCACTGTTGCATTATTATTTCCTCTAGAAAGACTAGCATACTGCACATATTCATACAGATTAAAAGAATAAATTAAAAAAAAGCTTAAAAGCTAAAAGCAGTGACATTTTATTTTCCCGTGGCCTCAAATATTTCTGCAGATGGAGATTGCAATCATGAATTTAGAAGAGGCTTGCTTCTTAGACAGAAAGCTACTGGGAAATCTGGATATGATTTTAAACAGTAAATATATCACATTGTCAAACATCCACATAGTCAAAGCTATGGTTTTCTCAATAATAATATATGGCTGTGAGAGTTAGACTATTAAAAAAGTTGTGCACTGGAAAAAAATATATCAATGCTTTTCAAGTGTGCTGTTGGAGAAAACGTTTGAGAATTCCATGGTCTTTAAAAAGCATAAATCATACAATAGTTAAGGGAATAAGCTCAGACTGTTCAATGGAAAATATGATAGTAAAACCAAAACTCATACTGAGGCCACATTAAATGTGAAGGCATGATTCACAAGAGGAGACAGTGGCGCTGAGAAAGAACAAAGCCAAAAGAAAGGGGCAGCAGAGGCCAAGACAGATAAGACAACATTACTAGAGTAATAAAGAGGAATTTTACAATGCAGCTGTTTACAGTCATCTGTGGTATGTTAAAGTCCTTGAGGTCAGAAAATGTCAGACGTGACTAAATGACTAAACAGCAATTAGTTTAAAAAAGTGACTAAAATCAAAAATATTAAGATTAAATAATATTTTCCGTAAAAGGTAAGCAAACATCTTGGAACCGAGTATTAAAGACCACTGCCAGTTCCTCCAGCAATATCATTTGGGATTACTACTTAGATTTTTCTGAAAACCTGAGTCCCAAACCTCCTATTTGTATAAAAGCAAATAGCTTTCTAGTGTTGTACATCTAAGTGCAGGTCTCAAACACATTTTAATAACACAGAATGGATCATAATTAATGTTGCAGTGCAGTATATATATGTTACCACCAGACCAATCACCTCAGACTTGTAGGGTTTACCTCAAACCAGCACAGCATCAACGTGTAAGGATGTAAAAGCAGTTCTGTCACTACCCCACAGTTTCAGGCATAACCCACCCAGCACTATATTGATCCACTTATTTCCTCTCTGGAGTGAGATCTAGTCCATTTAATCCCCAAGTGGGTCAAGAGCCGCATGGTCCTTTTATGTCCTGACTGAGGTTTAAGGACCCTATAAACCCATTAAATACCCAAGAGGGGTGAGACTCAGATGCTGGGCAGGCTGTCATTTGCATAATGTTCCAATCCATGATTGCCTGTCTTTCACCTCATGGTAGCTTGTGATTTCACTGGAAACTGCTGCCCTAGGCAGCTTCCTATGCATGCCTTCTCCCACCTTGGAACTGCCTCCCTTGCTTACAGGTGGTAAAAAACACCCAGCCCACTGTCTGTTACAAGCAATAGCCCTACACTTTTGTTGAGGGCATTTGTGTAGTGGGTTACAATGCTTCCCTCCAGAATGAGCAAATTGGCAATTATCACTCACTCCCACCTTCCTCTATCTTGGTTAATTGAACCAAGGTTGTCTCATACACAGTCATGTCTTCATCTTTCTATGCCACAGAGCTGAAAGCACCTTCACTATTAAAAATATGCAGAAATTTGCCAAGCACAGATAAACTGAATTATGTACTAGAAGTGTTTTTCTGCATGCCAGGCATTCTACAATACAACAGAGCATAAGGTGGAGGATTTTTTTACATAAGAAGATACAATTACATTTACTTATAAAAATTAAAAAGAGAACAAATTCAATGATTTTGTTACATACAAAATACAATTACTTATTATAAAAAAAATTAAAAAATTAGTGATGGCCTATTTTCTTAGCATGATAATGCCCTCTGAACAGTCCAGTGCTCCCTGATAATGGCAGCCATGTTGGGTATTGTTATTCACTTATCCAGGAGCAAGAAAATATAAATTATAATTAACAATGAATAAGATGTGCCTTTTTATAATGCCACTACCTCAGTACACAAAAAGTCAAAATCCTAACATCAGTAGTGAACTTCCTGGTGTCTGTCCCACAAGTATAAGCACAGTAATCATGTGATTTTAACATGGCCTGTTATACTACAGTCACAGTTCCTGCTCAAAAGTATTAAAGCAAATATACATTTTCAACCAGGTAAACCTACTAGACTAATCACAAGTGTTTCTTTTCAGTGAGGATCCAAGAGCTATGCCTGATTAAGTGAGTTGCTCAAAGCCACACCATGCATTGTATAGTGCGATGTGTCTTAAGTATCCCAGAAGGCAAGCGTGCATGCTTGATGTCATGTCTAGCTTCTTCAGCTGCTGCCATGTAAATAAACAGAATGGTTGTTCACACACTGTCTCCTAGATATCTATATCTGACCATCAAGTGGATGAACATCTATATGGTGAAGCTGAATCCACTAGCCAAGGAAAAATGCATGGCAACAAGTGTGATTATACTGTTTACTGCTAATTTGTTTGTTGAGTGGGATTTTGGCCAGCTTTTGGCTCTGGCAACTGGATCTGAATTTAAAAATGCAACAAGGATCGATAAAGTTCACATGTATAACACACTGCATCCTCATGGAATGAATGTGGAATGTAACTGGAACTATTTTGCATAGTTTTCTTGATTTTGTTTATTGATTATTTGATTAATCAAGTTCATTGGTAAAAATTTTTTTAAACTGGGTGTTTTTTGTATGGTGAAAAATTTATATTGAACTCCTCACAAGGCAATGGCAAGGTGCTATAGGATTAGTTTGTTGGTGTTTGGTACCATTGCCATTATTTTGTTGCATGAACACTATTTTTAATACTTTAGTGGTTTTGCAAGTGTTCATAACGTTTCTACTAGATAAACAGGAGACATTTTTTTAACTCACTGACAGCACCCACACTGTGAAAGTAGCAGACTCCAAATCCGACTTCAGACCAGTGACAAGTGGAATACCACAGGGTTCAGTCCTGGGTCCTCTCCTGTTTAGTATCTACTTTTCTGAAGTACAGGCTAACACAGAAGGTCTTTGGCTAATGAAGTTCGCAGATGACTGCAAACTAGGAGCCATAATTGAAACTCCTAACGATGTGGACATCCTACAAAAGGGCCTCACAGATGCCTGGTGCTAAAGCCATGGCCTCAAGCTCAATGTCAAAAAGTATATTGTCATCCCCTTTGGTAAAAACTCTGTACCCATGAGCTACCACATAGGTGGTAGTCTACTTAACACCAAAAGTGTGATAAGAGACCTTGGGACACAGGTGGACAGTAGTCTCTCCTTTGATAATCACATTGCCACAGTAGTCAGGAAATCCTTCTATGTGGCACACCTCATCACAAAATGTTTCTCATCCAGGAAAAAAGAGGTCATTGTTCCCCTCTACTCGTCACTCATTAGACCCATTATAGAGTACAGTGCCACTTTTGCTATGTACCTCACAAGACATCTACAACAACTGGAAAGGCCACAGAAATACCTCACAAAGAAGATTACCAGCCTCAAAAAGATGCCTTAAGCAGACCGTCTCAAAAAGCTCCAGCTTTACTCCATCACATATCGCCTACTCAGAGGTGATCTCTGCCTAATATACAAAGCTATGTCAAACCCAGACCTGTTGGACATGCTCCACTTAAAGAAATCCCAATCCCTCTGAGCTACATGCTCTAGGGACCTAAACCGTGTCACCACAATAAACAGAACATGATGGAGGGATAGATTCCTGTCCCAGAGACTTCCCATACTCTGGAACAAACTACCTATCTATATCAAGCAAAGCTCCTCATTAGCACTCTTCAAGAAAAATCTTGATGATTGGATGGGAAATAGGAAATTCACCCCAGGGATCACCTCTGTGGCTCTGCTTGACAGGGGCACAGGAAAATAATTTTCTTGGGTGGCAAAAGCCAGGTACCTTTTGGGTTAGGCTTGTATAGGCCATAGGGCTGATAGCCTATTACCTACCTATGAACCTATAGAAATGAACATACCCTGAGACATAACACACATAAAAATGATGAAACAAAATATGTTAACCAGTGAATTGATAAAGGTGCATACTGGTATGTACTTGTGCCAAAATTAAATATTAAAAAAGAAAACTTCAACAAGTGATAAGATGAAAGCTAATTTCAAGAAAGGCTACAACAGAGGAAACCAAAACAAGTACAGTGCAGATAAAACAGCTACCATTGCTTTGAATATAGCTGGAATGCTGGACTTTCCTTTGAATGAAGCTCCTGAATACCTCATTGTGGTTTACATATCACTCTGTCAGCAGATTTTTGCATCACAAGGTAATTTGTCATAAAGGTTGAAGAAGCCATACAGAAATGTTACAGAACTGGTTCGGATTTAGCTGGAGGAAAGTGCAAGTTGCAACTTTTCCTTTGGTTTACGTTATACAGTCAAGGTATTTAATACATACTACTCTACTCTTCCCTCATTAGACCAATCATTGAGTACAATGCCCCATTTGGCATGTACCTCACTAAACACCTGCAAGAACTGTGGAGGCCACAAAAGTACCCCACAAAGAGGATCCTAGGCCTTAAACATTTGTCCTATATGGACAGACTCAAAAAACTCCAACTATTCTCTGCCTCATATCGCCTACTTAGAGGCGATCTCTGCTTGACTTACAAAGCCATGTTTGACCTAGCTCTGTTAGAAATGCTACATCTAAAGAAATCCCAATCCCTCTACACCACACACTCCAGAGACCTCAACCTCATTACCACAATCAACAGAACATACTGGAGGAACAGGTTCATAACCCAGAGACTGCCCATGCTATGGAATAGACTTCCCATACATGTCAAGCGGAGCACCTCACTGGCCCTCTTCAAGAGAAATCTTGATGAGTGGATGGGAAATAGAAAAGTCACCCCAGGGATCACTCCAGTAGCTCTACTTGACAGAGGCACTGGGAACTAAGGTTGGGTGGCATGATGCCAGGGTAATCCTATGGCTAGGCTTGTAAAGACTCCAGGGCCATTAGCCTAGTACACACCTATGAACCTATGAACATGTAATTCATGTAACATGTAACACAGTGGGAATGCTCTTGCTCCCACCCCACATAACTAACTCTACTTAATATCCTTCAATATCATATCCTACTTTATTTAGCTACTATGCTTGTTCTCTAATCTGTATTAATGTTTTCATTTGTTCTATTACTAGCATGTTTCTTCTCATTGTATTAACTGTTATGATTGCTATTTTATATCTGATTAGTTTTACTTTTATTCTGCCTACATTGTATTAACAACTCTCTGTACCTAGATTGTCACTGTCAAATGTTGAATGTACATTTTGTGGTTTTTTTTTTGGAGCTTTTCTCCCCAGGACTCCATTGAAAACGGGTTATTTATGGCCCAATGGACTATCCTGGTAAACCAACTGCAATAAATAAATAAATAAATAAATGTAATCTCAGTAAGGAATATCAGTTTGATTTGGTTACTATTAGGCAAAGTTCACCAGTTCTGCAAGATTAAGCAAGGAATGTGTATGTTTATCATTTGTATTTCACTAGAAACCATGGTTCACAGAAATATGTTGATGCATATCTGAGTGAATTAAGACACAGTGTTAAAGAATGAAATTGGTAAATTTATAATTAACTGATGAGATAAAATTGTCTCTTAAAATAAAACGACAAAATAAGCAGATTTTCATCAGACTCTCAATTGACATGGGAGAAGGCAGTAAATATGTGAACAGTAGCATAATTAACCAATGTTCATATGAAAAAGCTTGCTGAAGATTTAGATGTGTGCAAAATTAAAATTAAGCTAAAGTCTGTTTGTACTAAAGATAGCAATACTGCCAAGGTGTCAAGGTAAAGTATGATGTGCTTCTAGCATTATGGAAGCTAAGAAAATTATGGTTATGCACAAGCCTGATGACAAAAGTAAAAATGATATTTAGTTCATCAATCACCATTTGGTTCAAAGAGTTACTATCATAATAAGAAGCCATGCCTGGTTCTTAATGGAAAATGTATAAAGTATAGACAGCCTTATCATTTTTTAAGTGTATAAGTAAAGAAAAAGGGGCAGAACATTTTTTTCCAATAGACTGTTGCAAATAAAGCTGATGATTGTGTAGTCAGTGACTTAATTCCCTGACTTACCCTCAAAAGACAGATGTTTTTGTTCATGAATGCATTTGATGAATTTTATTTAGACCGTGAACGTTATTTCTTCACTGGACACACAAAAGTAAAAGTATTGCCGCTGTACAGATCTCTGGACTGATTGCACTATGTAAAAGTTGACTTTGTCCACAGGAAGGAAAGCCATCAAGGGAGATGTATCTAGGAGGCAGCATAGAAATATTATCCTGTGAGGAGAAATGAGAAAATAAAAGATTTCCCCAGGTTTAATTGAAAACCTATGTTGTGAAACAAATTCTTGAAAAGAAGAGATCCTTGACAACCTACAAGAAAGGGTCTGCAAGGATAAGGCAGTCATCTAAATAAAGGAAAATGTGGATGCTCTGTCACCTGCAACAGGCTACAAGTGGTGCTACACTTTTTTGCAAACATTCTAGAAACAGTTGACAACTCAAAGGGTAAAACAGAAAACTGAAACTCTGAGCCAGGGACAGATTTTTTTTAAATAAATCTAAAGATTGTCTAACTTGGAATATGATGGTAGGCTTCCCTTTAATATTAGAGGATAGCTAGAAAACCCAGTGGAGAAGTAAGAAGTAACAGACTGTAGAGAGTTTTTTTCAATTTTGGAAGTTTGATGTGAAGATTTAGAAAGGAAAGGCCCAAAATAAGTCCCCAAGTTCCTTATATTTTTGGACAGCAGAAATGCCCTTGAATAAAAACCTTCTCCTTTCTGTTCCACCTGTACAGATTCTATTATTTCCTAATAAAACATTTGGTCTAGAATAGGAGACACAGATGATTAGTTTAAAGGATGGGGTAGAATTCCATGAAAGTGGGGGTGGGAGTTCCACTGTCATCTGTATCTATTCTGAATTATGCCTAGAACACAAGAGTCTGAAGTAACCTGCTGCCAAAGAGATAACTGAACAGACAGGCTCTTAGAAAGATGCATAGGACCACCAAGTGATGAAGGGCACAGAACTGGCCTCCTTTCTTGAACTGTCCTTGGGCTTGAAAAAATCCTTCTTTGTTTTTGGAACTACCCTGCCACTGCTTTTTAAAAGTTTGTTTAATCTGTCTTGTGGAGTCTGTTTAGAAGGCTTCCTAACAAAGGAACCTGCAACAGAAGGAGAATGTATTTTGTATTCTGGAATAAGGGATTAAAAATCTCTTTAACCCCTTGCATTGATTTCTCCTCTGACATTTCTTGAGAACATCTGCAGAAAAAATGCAAACACTTTTGTCCAGAGATACATTTAAAATGTATGCTTTAACATCCTGGTATTCTTTGTGTGTGCAACCAAGCAGATCTCTACATAAGAGACTCAATGGCTACAGATGACACAGCATCAGCAAAATCATAATAGCGAAGAAAGTGTTGGTAACTTGTGTAACTGAATAAAGAAGGGAGGGTAAAGATGCCTTAGTCTCAGAGAGGCCATCAATTAGCTTGATATAGTCAAAGGAACCCAAAAGGAGCTTTGACATATGGGCTCGACAGTTGACTGGAATGCTAAAGTGGAAGAATAAACCTTCTTGCCATATCTATCAAAATGTGTTGCCATTCTTATCTGAAAGAATGTGTTTGGAAGCCATATTGTGCTTTGAAGTAGATGATTTGGAAAGGAAAACCATAGAAGGACATACTGTAGAATTTCTAAAAAGGAATTTGTGAAATTGAATAACTTTGATTTGTCACATTTTCTTGGAAATGGTGGCTAGCAGCATTAAAGGCATTCTCAAATGCTACTAAAACTTTTGGAATAGCCACTGGTTATGGAGAATCTACTTGTAATAAATCATAATACCTCTGCTGATGTAATAAATACCTCTGCTGAGTCTTAAATTTCCTTTTGCTCCAATTGAAAGAACTGTTTCATTCTGCCAGTGGTGTCAGAAAAAGATGATTGCTCCACTGGTGTTTCAGAAGTATTTTCTTCAGACTCAGATTCATAATTTTCTAGAGAAGAAACCTGGGAGGCATAATCTAAACTCATCTCCTGAATCCTGAACCTCCGAATTGAAGCAGATTCTGAAGGGGAGGGAGGCCTCTTTCCTTTTGAATGTGGAGAAAACAACCTGAAGAGACTGGAATGCTTTTTGCATGAAACAAAAAAAACCCACCCTAATCATGACTACTTTGAAGAAGGGGTCTAAAGACCGTATGTATGCTTTTGTTTATGAGCCTTCTTCCTAACAATGTGAAGAGAAAAGGAGCATTCAGACATCCAGTCTTTTCCCTATGTATCTGATCAGTATGGAGCTGTAACAGCTAGATGCCAGCCTCCTCCTCCAGTCCTGTGAAGCGTGTCCTCCCCTGCAGAAGTAAATGTATAAGTGGCCTTGAGGGAAGTGCCTGCCTATGCTCTTAGTGACTTCATGAGGTTCTACTCCACAGGAGTCAAAAGCATCAGAGAGATGATTCAAAGACTCACACATGGCCACAGTGGATTTTCCCAAAGGCCAAGGCAGAGAGGGGGCTGGAATGGAAATAGAAGCCTCTCAAGAAACGTTTCTACTTGGAGACTAAAGGAGGAACATCTGAGGTTCTGCGACCCAGCTCCGTGACTCCACAGGGTTAAAGCCTTAAGATTCTGGTAATGTAATTGCAGTAATAAGGACTACACCTGCTTCTAAAGGTTTTGAGGAGTGAAAAATTGACAACTAGTGCAAGACTGAATTTAATGTTTCTCCCCAGACAAAAAAGCCAAGCCATTTGGTGAACTTTATAGAAGATTTGTCACCTGCACAAATACTTCACTTTTCTCTTAGACATAAATCACAAAAAGAGATATATTTTTCTCACAAAAATAGGAAGGTGGTCCTCAACAGGGTACTTATCTACCCACATAATGAAACTAGCTAACCACCAAACCTGTGAAGACACAGCTAAGAATGAGTCTTACAGGTAGCTTCAATGGCAAGAAAGTTATGATTTTTGGTGTCAGTACTTCTACTTTTATACCAGCATGCACTTGTGCCTCTGCAGACAGATGAAAATATGGAAGGCATCCTAAAGCTTTGGAAGCTGACCAGACAACCAGTCCTTGGCAGAATACATCCCATATAGCTTAGGACACTGCAAACACATTGCAAACGTGATTTAATGACAGACATCTAAAAGTGAATGGAATGACTCTGACTTTGCTACATAATCAGATAGCAAAGACTGGATTTTATTGTTGATATCTAATTATTGTAAATTCTTATCATGCATCACTCAATGCGTTGCTGTTGTGTGTGTGTGTGTGTGTGTGTGTGTGTGTGTGTGTGTGTGTGTGTGTGTGTGTGTGTGTGTGTGTGCGCGAGTGTGTGTGTGGGTCCCTATCAAAAGGACGAAAGCTCACAAGAGTGAACGTCAAAAGACTGAATCAGGAATATCAAAAACCCACAAGGTTGGAAAACAAAAAAAAAAAAAACAGAACATCTGCTTTTTTGTAGGGACCCAAGCCCCTATGTGTGCCCCACACCCCCTGATAATTATTTATACAAACTCGGAGATCACACTACAGTGTAGAAAAGAACAAAATCCCAATCCTCATTGTACTGTGATCCTGCACTTTTAAGGTCTTTGCTGTTCGCAGAAGCACTTTCCATGAGATAAGACTTACGTTAAAGTCTTCCCTATAAACTATATACTGCCAACACTCAGACTAGTCACAGTTATATACAAGTTCCAGGACAGTCTTATCCCCCCTTCCCTCACAAAACCATTGGGGCAGAGATAAAATATAATTGCTAGGCACACAAAATCTGTACTGTTAAAAATAACTTGAAAATAATTTAAAAATTGCCCTCTTCACATACCTATTGAAAATCACCACAGACATCTCCAGAAAAACTGCCTAGGCCATTATATTCTCCCAAATACAGAATTAAGACATATTGAAAAAGAAGAAACTTTAATGTCAGCTTCTTAGGTTTATACAGACACGAAATTGAGGATTTTCATACAGACTGAATTTTTTTTTTATTATTATTATTTATTTGCAGTTGCACTTCCACGGTGGTGCAGCGGTAGCGTTGTTGCCTCACAGCAAGAGGACCTCCCGTTCGATTCTCAGCTGGAGTGCGGGGAGTGCCTTCTGTGTGGAGTCTGCATGTCCTCCCTGCAGTTGGGTGGGAGTTCGAAAGACATGTGTAAATGGGTGTGCCTTCATTGAAGGCTGAACATCGATCTGGCACCTCGGCGTTTGTCAAAATCTACTGCCAATCATTAGCGGACCGGAGTTCCGCTGTGGTGACCCCTAACCAGGAAAAGCCGAAAGAGAACAACAACAACATTTTTTATTTGTAGTTGGTTTACCAGGATAGTCCATTGGGTCACACAGGACCCGTTTTCAATGGAGTCCTGGGGAGAAAAGTTCCAAAACAAGCAGAAGATTACAGTAAGATATTTTGTTGCAAATTATTATAGTTATTATGGCCTATTAAAAAAAAACATTGCAAGTACAACAGACTAGTGATTAATATTCATATACTACAATCTAAAAAGAAAAATTACAATATGATAACTGAGATGTCTTTACATCCAGAGGTAGGTTGCATGTTATGCATGTTATGCATTCAATATCAAAGGCTTAATACAAATGAGAGCAGGATATATAAGTTAGGAGAGTAAAAGAAAAAGATGGGAGAAGATTATGTGGGGTGGGAGCAGGAGCATTCCCACTGGGATATTAGATGTGAGTGAAGAGATTTTTTGAATGAAAGGTTGTTTGAGGTGATGCTGATGGGTGGTGGTAGGGAGTTCCAGAGGCGAGCTGGATGATAGGATAGGAGATTTTTTCCTGGGGGACGAGTTGGTTTATACAGTTCTATTAGGTTTTGGTTGTTAGACCTTAGTAGTCTATCAGGGAGGTGCATTTTAAAGGTAGAGGAAAGGGAGGGACAGAGGGAAGGGTTAAAAATGAGCTTGTGTGCAAGAGTAAGTCGCGTATAGGTAAGATGATTGGTCAGTTCCAACCATTTTAGTTTGTGGAGAGATGAACAGTGGTGTGTGGAGGACTTATGGCCAGTAGCAAACTTGGCAATTTTGTTATAGCAAGAGGAGAGTTGTGATTTGAGTGAAGATTGTAGGTTAGTTAGGAGTGGGGCTCCATAGAGGAAGGAGGGGATGAGAAATGTGGTGGAGAGGGTGATTTTAGTGGAGGGTGTAAGAACGATTTTGTCAGTAGAGCATACCAAGTTTTTTGTGGGTTTTTTAATATTTAGTTGAAGATGGGAGCTAAATTTAAGCTGACTATCAATTTGGACACCTAATAATCTGGCCTCTGATACCAGTTTGATGGGTGTATTACTATGACTAGTGATAGAGAGTGTACTTATATTGTAAGAGGTGACTTTGGAGGGGGTAAATAGCATTAGTTTGGTTTTAGATGCATTTAGTGCGAGCTGATTTTTTTCATCCATTGTTCGGTGGTTTAGAATGCATCTTGTGTGAGCTTAAGGAGGGTAGGGATGGAGGTAGCAGAACAGATAATAGTTGAATCATCTGCATATTGGATAATGTTTGTGAAGGGGATGGAGTTATGGAAGTCGTTTATGAATATATTGAAGAAAAGGGGACCCAGTATGGATCCTTGGGGAACTCCAGTTGGGGTGTTATGGAATGGGGAGGTGGCTTTTTTCCATTTTACTGCTTGACATCTATTAGATAAGTAGCTAGTGAACCAATTCAGAGAGGAAGGTGACAGGTTAAGCTTAGAGAGTTTAGTTAGGAGTAAATTGTGGGAGATAGTGTCAAAGGCCTTGGAGAGGTCAAGCAGGAGGGTTGAGACAATGTGGCCAGAATCCCGTGCTTTATTCACAGTTTCCAGGAAGGAAAGAAGAGCGGTCATAGTACTGTGACTGGGTCTAAAGCCATGTTGCATGGGAGTAAGTAGGTTATTGTCTAAGAGATATGGTAGGAGTTGTAAATGGATACACTTTTCCAGGAGATTAGAGATGGGAGGTACGACATAAGCCTTTTTCTAGATTTGGGGTACTAAACTTTCTTGAATAGAGCGATTGATTAGAATACTGATGGGGTAGGCAATGGCTTTGGCAGGTATGCCAAGAAAGTAAGAAGGAATGTTATCGGGGGCGTTAGAGCATGGTTTCAGTTTCTGGAGGAGTTTTTTATGGTGGATGTGGGTACAGGTTTTAGTGAGAATGGTGGAGGCTGGGAGGAGGGGGTATTGGGGGGTGGTGATAGAGAGGAAATAGGAAGAGAAGCAAAAATGGGGGGTGAAGGATTGGTAGAGGAGGGTGGGGATAAAGTGGATGGTGTGGTGGTGTTAGAGGATGAGAATGATGAGGTTAGTTTGGAAATGTAATCGATGAAAAAAGTATTGAATTGTATAGCCAGATCTATGTCTGGAGCATCAGGGTCTGGGCTGGGGTTATCTGTTCTGCTGGGGTTAAGGAGGGTGGAAATGCCTTTCCAGAATCTTTGGGGGTTTGTTTTATTGCTGTTTTGGAGTATGGAGAAGCAATTCTGGAGATGCCTTTCCAGAATCTTTGGGGGTTTGTTTTATTGCTGTTTTGGAGTATGGAGAAGTAATTCTGTCGATCAGTGGTGATGATCTTTTTTACTTTGTTCCTAAGTGTTTTTAATTCATTATGAGTAAGGGGAGTCCTGTGTTTTTGGTAATATGCCCAAGCTTTATCTCTGAGGTGTATGGTTACTAGTGTGTTTTTTGTTAGCCAAGGGGCAGTTTTATTTTTTATTCTTGTTGTCTTTAAGGGAACCTGGTGGTCTAGGAGGTTTAAGAAGGTTGTATTGAAGTGGGTAACTGCCTGTTCCAGGGGGTAGAGTTTTTAGGGTATTCCAGTTTATTGCTTTTAGAGAGTTGGAAAAGGTAATGGGATTGAAGTTTTTTTGGCAGCGAGTAGTAATATAAGTGTGTGTAAGTTGTAAGGGTGAGGGCAATCGATGTGTGAATGTGGGTAAGTGATCACTAAAGGAATCGGGAAGGGTGCCACTATCAGAGAAATAATGAGGGTGGGAGACTAAAATCCAGTCTAGGATACTACCATTGTAGAAATTTTTTGAGGGCCGGGTTATGGAGTTGATCACCTGTGAGAAATTGTAGAGGTTAATTTTAAGTGGGTTTGTGGGAGACTGTATGGAGGACCAATTGATATTAGTGTCCCCAGAATTATTGTTTCCATACTAATGTTAGTAGAAAGCCAGGAGAGGATGTCCTCAAGTGTAGAAGTATTGTCACCAGGGGGGGATGTAGAGGGAGGCTATACATATGCGTTTATGTTGGTTAACTTGAAGTAGTGCTAGGAGTAATTCGGCTTTATTAAAGTGGGGTGTAGGTTTGTTATAGGGAGTAACTGATAAGGAGGATAAGTATAGGAGGGCTACTCCTCCCCCTTTTTTGTGGGTTCTATCTTTTCTAATGATAGAGTAGTTGGGTGGTATTATTTCAGAATCTTTTATATCTCATACAAAATCTTATGATTTCTACCAGGTCAAATTTCAGCTCTAGTCTGGATGTCATTATCACTGACTCCCCTAACAATATTACAGTCATCAATATCTTTCTCACACAGTTAGTAACAACTCACCCACAATTTATGCTTTTATGTTCCAGACAAAAACACTCTTTTAAGCTCATCACACTCGGAATTAAATCAGAGCAAAAAATAACAACTGTTAAGGTAGAGCTATTATTCACAAACTGAACACCTGTCCTTAGTTCTGCTAAACCATCTGAATAACTATCTCAATACCTCCTGACTTTACAAAATAAACAGTTTATACTCATGTCTTGAGTATTCAAATATAAGCCTGAACTCTGGATCTGGATTACCAAAGATCAATAAGTTCTAATCAAATCTAGAGATGTAGCCTGTTAGCAATGGAAGAATTCCCTACCAAAAAACCTAAAGAAAAATTCATCAACCTAAGCCGAACAAAAAATCTACAAAAAGAAATAAGACAAATTTCTTATGTCAACAAACCTCAATGAAGAACCACTCTAGATGTTTACAGAAGATGTTCTTTGTGTTTCACTGTTGCAGTCATTACATTTGGGTAATCTGCTGGCAGGTTGCCCTCAGTTGGCCTGATTAACAAAGTCTTGGGTCCTGCATCGGTTGCTGTCCCTTCTTCCATGACGTCAGGTCGTCAGGGGTATAAAACATGCAGCCGATGCCATTTTCATCAGTCTTTCTTGCCACGTGGGGCTCGAAGCAGAAGCAGTTCGCAATTGCCGGTCGGCCGACTCCTGAAATTTTCATTTTCGAGTTTCAGAACCGAAGTCTTCAACCTAAAGCTAAGTACCTCATTGGGGAAACTTTTTCTTTCTCCTTACCGATGTCATTAAAAGTTAATAATTGTATTACTTGTGGGAAGCAAATACCTCATAAGGATTTTCATTTGTACTGTATTCCTTGTCTAGGCCCTGACCACAATGTGCCTTGCTGTCGGTTTTGTGCTAAATTTAACCAACACACTATTAAGCGTCGATATATTTTTGCATCTAAATATTTGGCTCAAGATTTAACTATCCAGAAATGTCGCCAGTTAGCAATCCAATTACCGGAATTTACAAAAAATGCAAAAAAAAAAAAAGACAGAGACAGACCATCGAGGTCCAAAACCGACAACGAAGCTTCTCCTAAGTCAGTCGCCGGTTCACCGGTACTCAGTGAGATGCTTTTGCAGCCCCTGATACCCACTACTTTTGATTTGCAGGCCTCTACTGAGACCCATTTGGAGTCCAGTATGCCGCGAGACACTTTAAGTATTGAACCCACGGATGTCTCTACCTTAGATGGGTCCGAAGCCGCTGAGCAGGCACCAGCTTCTGAGGGTGTTTTCAGGCCTAAAGATTTGTATATTGAACCAACACTATCTTCAAAACCAAGGCAAAACCAATTTCTATGTCTAAAAAAACAATGCTTGGGCCACGTGCACAGGCCCCTATGCCTAAAAAACAAATTATCAAAATGGCTGAGGATTTAATTACCTTGATCAGAGGTTCCCAACCTCCTCCTGCTAAGAGGCCTAAGCAAGGCACTGATTATGAATCTTCAGATCAGGTTTCCATTTCTTCTGATTCCTCTTCTGATCAGGAATTATCTATTCCACCTTATGAGGACTCTGATGCAGAAGAATCCATCCCGGCTGCTTCTCCTCCTGAGGATTTTTCTTTTGGAGAAACTTTGCATACCTTAAGGGAACATTTTCATTGGGAGAGTCAGGATTTTTCAGAATCCAAAAAGAGGCTTAGGGATTTCCCTCTCCTTCCTCAGCATATGCCTTTGGTTATACCTCCTGTTCTAGACATTGTTGATGATGTTTTCTCAGAATCCAGCATGGCTCCTGATTCCCTGCTACCGGCTCCTAGTAAGCCAGACAGATATTACAGGCTTCCTGACTCCCACAAATTTCTTTTTAAAAACCCTACTGCTGACCCTGAAACTATTTCTCAGGGTCCCAAGGGTGTTAAGGCTTCTACTGCTAAAAATCCTACCCCTTCTGATAGAGACTCCAAGGTGCTGGATAGATGGGGTAAGAAAGTTTACACGTCTGCAACCCTGGCAATCAGCGCTTTAAACTGTCAATTTCATATCAAAAAGCAAAAAAAACACACAAGTGTTATCAGGCAAGGTGCTTCTCGAGAAAAATGGCAATAGCTTGTAGTAGACTAAAGAAGCACTCCACGGCTGGCACACCACGAACAGTTTATTATACAGATAACTGGTTAGCGCTTTCACGTTCAATTACAACGTTTCTTCAGACCTCAAAAAATAAAATCCCATCATGCCTTTATATACTTTTTTTAAAAAAACTCATTAATCAATTAACAATGATAATAATTAATTACAGTTGAGTGCAAAATGTAGATAATGTATATAGAGTTGTAATAAATTTAAACCTCAGCAGAATTGAATAAAAACACAACTGTAAATGTAAATATAAATGTAAATATTAACTTTATGCATCAAAACACTTTATCACCTATATAAATAGATAAAAAGTGAAGATATGTAAAAAACCCCTAAAAAAACTATGTATCATAATTTAATAGTTAAAAATTACATTTCAAAAACATTAAATATAAAATATGCATGATGTATTATAAAAACCATATGGGATAAAATTATCCATTCACTATCTAGTACATATAGAGGGACTAAAACACATGAACAATATTGTTTCCATAGGAAATAAAATGTATGTCTTGTGTATATATCGGCCTAACCCAAATTCTGATCATTAAATTGAATAATTATTATAATATATATTTTTTCTATCAATATCATGAGTGTATTTGCACATATGAATTAAAACTCAGACTTCAACTGAATCAGATTAATGTTTGTATGACTTGGCCATGAGGAATGGTTTCAATGAAATTTTTTCATTGAGGCCATGTCCCTTGTGTGCTTGGAGTCTGATGATCCATTTGTTCTCCTTTTCTTCGGTATAGTTTTTGATGTTGCCTAACCTGTCAGTTCTCATAATTAATTCCAACGCCATGAACTTAAATCTGTGTGTTGTTCCTTTCATAATGACATGCTTCGCTAGAGCATTATTTTCATTTTCTTTATTAATGGCGTAAATATGCTCTCTAACTCTTTCACGTAGGGTTCTGTTTGTTTTCCCTATGTAAAATGAGGAACAACTTTGGCATATTGCTATGTATATGAGGTCGCTACTTCTGCAGTCTGCATATTTATCAAAACTAATTTTCCTTCCATTATCGGGATGTATAAATTCATTTCCATTCAGCATGAAACTGCATTGATTGCAGTTTCTGCAGGCAAAGGTCCCCTTCCTTATTGACTGTGGAAAATTCTCATTATTGTGATCATTGTGCTCATAGCAAAGTATTCTTTTTAAGGATTTCATGTTTTTATAAGTAATGTTAGGCCTGTCACCAGCTATTTCCTTGATTCGATCATCTATCATGAGTAATGGCCAATTCTTATTTATTATTTCCTTTATTTGATTGTTTTTGTTAGTATATGGTATCACTAACCGTGTATGCATATTTTTTGTAGTCTCATTTGAACTCCCCTTTGTTCTGTTCTTATGCCTATGTAGGTAAGGTTTTCCTTTCCCTTTTCTGAGTCCATCATTTTCAGTGATGACTTTTTCAACTTTGGTTTTGTCATATCCCCTCATTATAAAGTTCTCCTTTAATGTATTTTGTTGTTCCTTGTACCTCATTTCATCAGTCACCAGTCTGGAAATTCGTAGTGACTGGTTCTTGACTATATTGGGAAAGATGTGTGTAGGATGCATGCTTTCTTTGTGTAGTAGATTGTTCCTCCAACACTCCTTTCTGTACAAATCTGTATCTATTCTCATTCCAGTTTTGGTAATCCGTACATCTAAAAAATCAATACTATTAGTCGATGAAGTATATTCAAAGTTCAAAAAATCTGTTGTTCCATTAATGTAAATGACAAATTCACTTAACAGGTCCATAGTGTCATCCCAGATAAGAAAAACGTCATCTACAAAACGTTTGTAAAATTTTATGTGCTCTGAATATGGATTATTTCTCTGTATGTAGGTCTCCTCCCAGTAAGCCATCACTAAATTGGCATATGAGTTGGCTACTGGGGTTCCCATTGCTGTTCCTTTGTTCTGTAAATAATATCTCCTATTGTATGTGAAAACATTATTTTCTAAGATTATTTCTAGTAACATCATGTACCTTATCACTAGATTACTTGGGATATCCTTTTGAATGAGGAGTAATCTAACATAGTCTATCCCTGTGCTATTGGGAATGCATGTGAAAAGGGATGTAACATCTAGTGTTACCAAGATGTCTTTCTCAATGTTAGTGTTATTTTCAATGTATTCTGCATATTCATATAGAAATTCCTCAGTATCCTTTAATATAGATGTAATTCCATTTAGCATAGGTTTAAGCTGTTTTTCTAAATAAATAGAGAGAGGCTCTGTGGCCCACCCCCTCCCTGAGACAATGGGTCTCATGGGTGGATCATATAGGTTTTTATGTACTTTTGGTAACCCTCTATAAGTGGGTATCACAGGTTCTTTGACCAAGAAATACACGTATAAATCATTGTCAATTATACCACATAATAACATATCATATAACATTTCTTGTATATTTCTTATTACTTTGTTTAGGGACACACCGTTTAAAGTTTCATATGTATCCTTTTCATCTAGCAACCCATTCATTTTCCCAACATACATATCCTTGTCCATTATTACTACTGAACCACCCTTATCTGCTTGTCTAATAATAATGTCATTATTCAGTTGTAATTTCTTCATTGCTTCATTTTCATCTTTGCTTAGATTATAGTATTCTAACCTGTCATGTTTAGCATAGCTATTCATTAAATCATTCTCACATGACTTTTCAAAAGCTTCTACAATATAGTTAGATGGTGGTATAAGTGTAGAAGGTTTCTTATAAACATTATTATATAAATGTACATTTTTATCATCACTGCCATAGAGCAATTTAAGATTCAAATTCCTAGTGAACATTTTTATGTCTACTATGATATCAGCGACATCAGCATATTTGGATGGGATAAAGGATAAGCCTTTATTCAATAGAGAGCTCTCAGTCTTGTTTAAGGCATACCTTGAAATATTGATGATCAGTCCTTCTGTGTCGGACGGAGTACCTTCTTCTGGAACTCGTGTATTTCTTCGGAGCCTTTCCGTTTTTTGGTATTCATGGGTTTCTGCCAAATTCTCCGTTCGGTATTCTTTATAGGGTAAGGAAAAGAATGTTCCCCCTCTATCTCAAACAAAGCATCATCCTGTAAAGATATGCATCCATTTGTGACGGTTCTGTTCCTGTTGTTTCCACTAAATGAGTGCTGTAGAGTTCCGTTTGTTGTGCACACTATCGCTTGGCGGTCTTCATTTGTTGGAACTTGATTCTGCTCCTCCCTCTCATCTAAACGCTTCCCCTGGTCAGTATTCACCTCTCCATGAGTCGCGTGGATGATGGCTGTCTCCTGCCTTGTTCTCGAACTCGGCCGTTCGTTGTTGGTGGTAACGTGATCCTGTGATGTCAAGGCGTCTGGGCCTGTGGTTGTAGTTTTTATCAGAGCTTCCGGATTGGAGTTGGCATGCGCAGTACTGCGTGCAGAGACTTCTGCATAAGTATTGTGAATAGGCATTTCTTTTCTATTATAATAATTTTCCTTGTTCATGTTGATGTTAGTGTCTTGTCGCACAAAGTCTCTCGGCCAGGAAAAGACCTGTCCTTTAATAAAATCATTGTAGTCCCTCTCTAATTTTTTCCTTTTATCTTGTAGCAACTTGTGATCTAACAAAGAAAGGGTTGTGGTTAGATCATTGTAAAAAAACATCATGTCATCATGTTTCAAAATGTTTTTAAGTTTAGTTTCTAATGTCTGTATTTCTTCCTTTAAATTATTTTCTATTAATTGATACTGCTCAATTAATAGTTTGATGTATCCATAGCTTGTTTCAATATTCAACCTTTGCCATTTGATTAAGAGTTCCGGGTAGGTATTGCCGAAAGTCGGCATTTTCAAAACTCGCAACCCCCTTGGTATTATCTTGAAGCAGAGGCATGCTTCCATGTGCTGCCTCTGCCATAGCGAAGCATGTCATTATGAAAGGAACAACACACAGATTTAAGTTCATGGCGTTGGAATTAATTATGAGAACTGACAGGTTAGGCAACATCAAAAACTATACCGAAGAAAAGGAGAACAAATGGATCATCAGACTCCAAGCACACAAGGGACATGGCCTCAATGAAAAAATTTCATTGAAACCATTCCTCATGGCCAAGTCATACAAACATTAATCTGATTCAGTTGAAGTCTGAGTTTTAATTCATATGTGCAAATACACTCATGATATTGATAGAAAAAATATATATTATAATAATTATTCAATTTAATGATCAGAATTTGGGTTAGGCCGATATATACACAAGACATACATTTTATTTCCTATGGAAACAATATTGTTCATGTGTTTTAGTCCCTCTATATGTACTAGATAGTGAATGGATAATTTTATCCCATATGGTTTTTATAATACATCATGCATATTTTATATTTAATGTTTTTGAAATGTAATTTTTAACTATTAAATTATGATACATAGTTTTTTTAGGGGTTTTTTACATATCTTCACTTTTTATCTATTTATATAGGTGATAAAGTGTTTTGATGCATAAAGTTAATATTTACATTTATATTTACATTTACAGTTGTGTTTTTATTCAATTCTGCTGAGGTTTAAATTTATTACAACTCTATATACATTATCTACATTTTGCACTCAACTGTAATTAATTATTATCATTGTTAATTGATTAATGAGTTTTTTTAAAAAAAGTATATAAAGGCATGATGGGATTTTATTTTTTGAGGTCTGAAGAAACGTTGTAATTGAACGTGAAAGCGCTAACCAGTTATCTGTATAATAAACTGTTCGTGGTGTGTCAATTTCATATGCTTAAATATCAGCAGCATGTCATGGGCTTACCTAAACAGAAAATGATGTTGATTTCTGACTGTGTGGAAAACAAAGAGTTACAGGATTTATTGCATTCAGCTGAAAAAGTTGGAAAGCATACTTTGCAATGTGGTTTTGATTCCTTGGAGGCCTCCTGCAGGGCCGCTGTAACTGGATCTGTGATAAGAAGGCATGCTTGGCTCAAGGAGCAAAATCTGCCTGATCATGTTAAAGCAAAATTGTTGGATGCTCCTTTACAACAGAACAGTCTATTTGGTAATAAGGCAGAAGAAGTTTTGAAAAAGATGGAAGACAAAGCTAAATCTATGCAAACTGTAAAATATTTTTTACAAGTGCAGCCACCCAGGTTTAGTAGGCACTGGCCTACTAAGAATTGGTCCTTTCCAGTACCCACCAGAGCCACTCAGGTCAAACCCAGACACTCCAAAGGCTCCAGGTTTCAGTCACAAGGAACTTACAGAACAAAACAATGGGGTGCCTCCACCTCCAAATCTGGAAGTTGCAAGGCACCTCCCTATGGTAAACAGTCTCAATGACTTTCCTCTGCCATTTCCAAGCACTTATCTTTTGGCAGCCCCTTCGGGGGAAAAACTAGTACTTCATGCACAAAATTGGCATCTAATTACCCAGGACAAGTGGGTTTTAAATATAGTATCCCGGGGATACAGATTTCATTTCCACACATTGCCAATTCCAAACGGATGGCCAGATCTGCCTCCAAATCAGTGGGCAGAGGCCCAGAAACAAGTTATGTCCCTCATGAATATGGGGGCTATTCAACCAGTACCAGAAAAGGAAAAGGGACAAGGTTTTTATTCAAGACTTTTCCTGGTACCCAGAAAAGACAAATCATGGCGTCCAATCCTGGACTTATCCATTCTAAACACTTTCCTGGACATTCCAAAATTCAAGATGCTGACTCTACAACATTTATTGCCTATGCTAGGCAAGGATGCCTGGTTGGTAACTCTAGACTTAAAAGAGGCTTACTTGCATATCCCAATCAGGGAATCTTGCAGAAGATACCTCCACTTCAAGGCAGGTTTTATGCATTACCAGTTCCCTGCACTGCCCTTTGGCTTATCTACTGCGCCCAGGGTCTTTACAAAGTGCCTGGCACCAGTAATTGCATTCTGCAGACAAAGAAGCATGCAAATCTATCCTTATCTGGACGATTGCCTAACTCAGGCGGAAAACAAGGACACACTTCTACAGCATCTGGCATTTGTAAAAAGGCTTCTAACTTGCCTAGGGTACACCATAAATGAAAATAAATCACAACTGGTACCTCTCAAAAAATTACATTCATGGGTGCAAGCTTGAATACAACTGCCCAGATGGTTTACCTCATGCCAGATAAACAAATCCAATTGATGACTTACTTCAAACAAGTGGGCCACAAAAAAACAGTTATCTACAAGACAAATTCTGCAGGCCTTGGGGTTCATGGCTACCTGCATTCTTCTAATCCCATATGCAAGACTGCATATGAGGAAACTTCAATGGTACCTAAAAAGCTTATGGAGTCAACATTGTCACAGCCTGGAAACAATGATTCCTATCATTCCTTGCCTGCAGCAAGAGTTCCTATGGTGGGCAGAGATCTGTCACCAAAACAAGGGACTGTCATTCATTCCACCCCCTGCCACCCAAACCCTGACTACAGACGCATCAGACTATGCTTGGGGGGCAGATCTGGCAGAGAGATGCATTCAGGGTGAATGGAGCCCAAATCAAATGCACCTGCATATCAACCAGAAAGAGATGCTAGCTGTACAGAATGCTCTGACAGCTTTCAAGGACTTTCTTCATCCAGGACAATTACTGATAAAGACGGACAACACCACAGTCATGTGGTACATAAACAAGCAGGGGGGTACTGATTCCTACCCCCTTTGCAGACTAGCCATGGCTTTGTGGAACACAGCCTTGACTTGCCAAATACATCTACAAGCTCAATTCCTGCCAGGGAAACAAAATACTCTGGCAGATGAACTAAGCAGAAATCTTATGGACCCACACAAATGGAAACTGGATCCGCAAATCTTCAGCATGTTGACACACAAATGGGGGAGCCCAGACATAGATCTTTTTGCCTCATCCCAAAACTATCAGTTGGACAAATTCTGCACAAGAATCCATCACAAAAAAGCTTGGAAAGTGGATACTCTATCCTTCAGCTGGAAAAACCTATCAGTCTATGCTTTTCCCCTCTGCCTTTGCTCTCCAAGGTATTACTAAAAGCCAGACAGGAAAAAACAAAAATGATTCTGATTGCTCCAGACTGGTCTCGCCAACACTGGTACCCACTCCTATGCAATATGCCACACCTTCCTCCGTGGCACCTGCCTCAGACACCTTATCTACTGTCTCAGCAGAACTTTAAAATTCTACACATTCAGCTCCAAACTCTAAATCTTGCAGCATGGTTAATCAACTAATTTCACCAGTTACATCTCTCAGCAAACCTGTGATGGATGTCATTTTGGAGGCTAGAAGACCTAGAACTAGAAAATATTATGCTGATAAATGGAAAAGATTCTGTGCCTGGAATCAGGCACAATGAATAAGCACAACAATGCCCAATATTCCTCAGATTCTGCAATATTTAACTGAGATGCTTCACAAGGGCCTATCCTTCTCTTCCATAAAAATCCACGCCTCTGCCATTTCAGCTCATTACAACACAGAGCCACCCCTCTTTTCTCATCCCCTGCTAAAGCAGTATCTCAGAGGGGCCAAAAATTTAAGACCTCCCAGGAGAGCACCAACTCCTACATGGGACCTCAATTTTGGTTGGAAAAACTCACCCTGCCTCCTTTTGAGCCAGCTGCTACTGCGGACATAAAATTTCTCTCTTGGAAGACAGCTTTTCTTTTATCGGTCACTTCAGCTAGAAGGATCTCAGAACTACAGGCTCTCATGGCAGTGGAGCCTTTTATTATTTTCTACCCGGACAGGGTAGCGCTCAGGGCCAATCCACCCTTTATGCCTAAAATGATATCTAGTGTGGCTCTTAATCACACCATTCATCTGCCAACTTTTTTCCCAAATCCACAGAACAAGGGGGAGCGGATTCTGCATTCATTGGATGTACACAGACAACTATGATTCTACTTGAACAGGACAAAATCTGAGCAACTACTGGTGGCATTTGCTGCAGGGGCAGAGGAAAAGGCTATCTCAAAGCAGACTACTTCAAAATGGATAAGCCATTGTATTTGTTTCTGCTACATGCATCATGGTAAACCTGTCCCCAAGGGGATTAGATCCCATTCCACAAGGACTGCATCTACTTCTGCAGCCTTTCTCAGAGGGGTTCCTACCAGAGACATTCTAGAAGCTGCTACCTGGAGCTCAGTTCATGAACATAGTACAGTTGTGTACATTTACCATAAATGTAGATGTTCTTTTCTCTTTTTATACCTCTTCTTTCTGTTACTATGCTCAAAAGCCTTTTTGTTGTATTTGCTTTTATTTGGAGGTATATTTTTTGTGTTCTAAATTACAAGTATGTATATATATATATATATATATATATATATATATAGTGCTGATATCTGGGGCAAGAAAAACTGATGAAAATGGGATCAGCTGCACGTTTTATACCTGACATCATGGAAGAAGGGACAGCAAGACCCAAGACTTTGTTAATCAGGCCGACTGAGGGCAACCTGCCAGCAGATTACCCAAATGTAATGACTGCAACAGTGAATACACTCGAACATCTACATTTATGGTAAGTGTACACAACTGTACTTTAATGGTGTAACAGGCCGCAACAAATATTATGACCAGGATGAAGTGTTAAGCATTATTCTGTTCCACTTTCAGGGAATTACTTCCAAAACTAATTCTCCAAGATACCCAGCACACCTTCCCCAGTTTATTCACTTCTACTTTTTAGTACTTTAAACTAAAGGCATTAATAAACTTCTACAGCAAATGTCTACAGATTCACCCTAATGATGGCCTTCA
This sequence comes from Protopterus annectens, assembly GCF_019279795.1. Classification (NCBI taxonomy): domain Eukaryota; kingdom Metazoa; phylum Chordata; order Ceratodontiformes; family Protopteridae; genus Protopterus; species Protopterus annectens. The sequence goes on from NC_056738.1 coordinate 349,648,968, forward strand.
CCACCCTTTCTACACCTCCATATTTACAATATTTGCCAACATAGCACTATGCCTCCCATCCTCATCTACTGAATTCAGTCCCATTTCCATTCTTCCTACAGTAGCAAAACTATCTGAAAAGTCTGCATTCTCCTATAACCATACTGAGACTTCAAGATGGGTTTTGGCTGAGAAGGAGTACAATGACTTCAGTATTCATATTAACTAATGATGTTTATCTAAATATTGATTATGGCAACTTTACAAAGGTTTTCATTGACTTAACTAAAGCCTTAGACATTGTTGAGTATAATCTTATTAAATGCTCTCACTACATCTAGAATTATCCACAAAGCTCTTGGCTAGTTTAAGGAATTCATCGTCAGCAAGCAAATCATATAGAACAAAAAAAGCATGAAAATGTCTAGGCTCCTTGTTACTTGACACACACACACGCACACACACACACACACACACACACACACACACACACACACACACACACACACACACACACACACACACACACACACCAGAATATATATTTTGGGACTTAACAAAAGCTTCCATTACTAAACCGCAAATTGGCACATCCGCTGTAATATACTGCCTAGTTCCACTAACTAGACGTTTGATTTGACAAAAGCAATAATTAAACAACCATTCCGGACGAATAAAATTTCACAATTTCTATCACCAGAAAGTAGAAGTGCAATTGGCAAAGGAATTCTTCAAGCCACAATTGCTCCAAGAAACAAATTTCTATCCTACAAAGAGTTATTGACCATATCTGCAGCATTATTACACTCCCCTCCTCCCCAAAAAGACCACTACTACATTGTACTAGGAAAGTCCAGTTGCTTTTCAATAAAACAAAGACATCAGTACCATATGCTAAGAAAACCTAACTGGTTTCCAGTTTATCAAAGATGTTGGTTGTTTTTCTGGTCACTCTTATTTAAGCTCCTGAAACTGAAGGCCTTCCTAGAATATTCAGCTATCAGTTTAGGTGACTTCTTCTTTTAGGGCTTCCGCTGAGTAAGTTATAAACCACTGTCCATTGTTTCTCATGCATTTCCCCTAAACCTTAGGAATTGCTTCCTTCCTCCCTTAAAAGAATCTGGTCATATAGTGAATTCAGATTAGCATTTCAAAACCTTCTCCAATCCAAAGCAAACTGTACATGGTTCTTTACATCCCAAACAGGAGAGATGTAATGTATAGTACCATGTTTCTTTGAGTATTTCATAAAGTTACACGGTCCAGGCTTGCTTCTTCAGTTCTTGTCAGGTCTGTATAGAGAATTGTTGCTCATATACTGCTTCTGGATATCTGTATCTGGCTATCAAGTGAGTAAGACATAATGAAAGCTTCTGATAGTTTCTCATCCCATACTTACTCAACCAGGGCTGTCAAACTTGTTTTCCTCTTACCTTTCCAACAGTGTACAAAGCATTAAATAGTCTCATTCTACTTAGAACTTTCTAAACATTACTAGTGTTTACCATCAGGGTTCCATATAAGGTCCTTTGTTTTTCAACATTTTCATCAACAACCTATCTCAACATGATCAATGTGCCACAATTGTACAGTATGGAAATGATTCAACCATAACTTGGACTGCTAAAACTTTCCAAGATCCCCACTCCTGCACTCAAACATCTTTCTCTTCCATTGAAGCTTGGCTGAAAGACTCACATATGATCCTCAATGCAAGGGGAAAAAAGCTAATGTGCTTTACTCCTAAAACACATTCAAAGTAAAAATACCTCATTCTCCCTAATATTTGCAAATGGTACCCCCATGAAAGATATGTCTCACACTAAACTACTACATCTCACAATTGAAGAAAACTGAAAATTTTCTTCACATTCACCTCTCAACCAAAAAAAAAAATCCAAAACTGGGTTAGTTATAAACAGTTAAACTTTTCCAAACAGACATTTAGAAACTAAATTGTTTCTGCCTTTCTCCTTCTATCCCTCCTTTATGCATCACCTAATTTCACAAAAATGCTTACTAACCATACCCAAAAACTTGAACAGATATATACCAAAATCACCAAATTTGTCACCAGTTCACCTTCCCTAAGACACCAGTGCACTGCCTTAAGATATATAAACTGGCCTGATTCTCCCCAACATCCTCAAACTTAGCTAGTAAAAACAAGTCCATAAATAATATATGTCAGAATGTCAGACAGGTGCCAATCCATAACACTAATTTTGAGCTGCTACTCTCTTCTCCACTCTCTCAGATCAAGCAACAAATTCCTGGCTACCATTATGCCAACAAATAACTCATACTGAGATGTCTTCTACTCCTTAGATTTATCCAAACTCTAGAATCTTCTACATATAACACTTTATAACATTAACAATATATTACAGTTTAAACCACTACTTATATTGTACCTCACTCAGAACTGTTCATGTGATTGTACATTCTCTCCAGGATAACTTATTACAACTCCACTCCACTCCAACTCTGAGATCCTTCTTAGAACCTTTTCTCTCCATTTATTCTCTTTCTAACCACCATATTCCTACATTATTCCTAAATTATTCTGTAGCCTTCTCTCTATCCTTTAATCTGTACTTACCCTATACATTCTCTGGCTTATTTTTTTCCCTCCTACACTTACATTTAATATCTTATTCTCTCCTCATCTTCCACTATTCAGTCATTCACAGTCCATCTCTATCATCCCTCCTATTCCCTCCTTTTGCCTCCCATTTACATTTATTCTATCTCTAACCACTATATTTCTCCTTTAGTCTGTACTTACCCACTGCTCTGTGTCTTACGTTTTTCAGTCCTACATTCTGTCATCATATCTATAGCCTACATGTTTTTTTCTATCTCTAACCACTATATTCTTCCATTATTCTATACTTACACCTACATTGATGAACTTGTCTTATATTTTGTCCTCCTCATCCTTCACTCCTCACTCTCACTCCCTTCTTGTCTCTTTGTCTCATGTCTCCAAATGACCTATGATCTACTAACCTTCCTTTTCTTCTACAATAGTCCTTATTTTTTCCATCTAAACTCCCCCAATTCCTTCAATAGTTATTTCCATCATATAATCAGGTAATCACTTTGATATCCTGGTGCTCCAGATTAATATTGCTTACTTTTCAAATTTCTAAACTGACCATTTTCTAATTTAATAATGCAACATACATACTATACTATGCTGTAAAACTGTATGTTAATATGATAAATTCTACTGAACAGTGTCAGAGGTACAACAGGTAACATACTCACCTTTGGTGCAGAAAGCTATGACTTCTATTTGCACACCAGGTAAATTTATTGCTGACACTGAAGCATGGGGAGAGTGTGTCATCCTTCAGATGAGACTTTAAACCAAAGTCCAATTTGCTTGAGTTGGTGGTAGCTCAGGTAGATCTAAAATATTCCACATCACCTACTGCAGAGAGTAGGGGTCCTTTATTTTAAACCAATATATATACATTATTTACAAAGATACAAAATAAACTATAAATATACAAAATAAATTATAAACATATTTACATATTTACAGTATTTAAACATGTAAATACAGCTCAGCAAAACTGCAAATTACACAACTACCACTTATTTTTTCTCAGTATGTTTGGAATAATCAAATTACCATTGAACATAGTTTCTTTTAATCTGTCAATTTTTGATTCCAGATAACACAGATAATGCAAAATATTTTCTTTTCTAACCTTTTAACATATTTTTATCTAAACCTTCATAGAATCCATATTCAAGCATATCCATATTCAATTTTTTGTAACCCTGAAATTCATTTAAAAGTTTTTCTATTAATATTTCCCAAAACTGTAGAATTCTCTTATAGTTCAGAAAAAAACATGATCCAAGGTTTTTAATTCCCCGCAGTAAAGACATATCCTTTCACTTATTTTTTATATGACATATTTGCCTTCACTGATAACGTATTCATTTGTAATCTTCACAGAAAATCTTGACAATCCTCATTTTTCATATGCCAAACATTTCTTGACTTTATAGCTCTGATTTTTTCTATTGATAAACTATTCCATGGATTAACATAATATTACATCATAATATTTTTATAACATATCCTTTTATTTTTAACTTTATTTATATTTATTTTACACATTTTTATTTTTTCTTTATAACTTTTTATTTTTTCATTTTTCTATTCTCTCTTTTATTCAGTCTTATTAAATCATATTCTTTCTTATATTATTGCTTAAACAATTTTAATATATAAACACTCTCATCACCATTAATCTATTCCAGCACTCTAAATAAAGTCAAGGATGCAGTATATACTATTGGATTTAATAATCCCAAACTATATACAATATTCCCCTCTTGACTGAGTTCAATCTAGAATCCCAAATAAATCTAAATATTAACTCAATAATCTGTTTTTCTATTTCTTTAGGTAACTTTTGTATACTCACTATATAGGCAATCTTCCCCATCCATAATGAGTTAAAGAATTGATTTTTTTAATTATAAGATAATCTATATTTACTCCATGTAATACTCAACTTTCTCAGATCCTGGACAACTGTTATCCATTGTTCTTTCAATAGACAGAAAAGTAATTAATAATGCCAAAATTTCACCAATCTCAAAATTAATCTTTTACTTCCTCAAGCCCAAATCCTTTACTGTTATTACTATTTAAACACATTCCTAAACATTGAAAACAGTCATTTGTCATAACAATTATTTGTTCCTTCATTTTACTATTCTTAGTTACTAGAATCATATCATCCACATATGCCATAATAACTGGATATTCAATACCTTCATTTGGTATAAGCCTAGCCTCTATCATATCTTCATTTATTCTTGTCACTATACAATTCATAACCATAGCAAATAATATGCTACTCATGGGACATCCTTGTTTCAATCCTCTATTCATCTTTACTTCCTCACTTAACCATCCATTTACCGATACTTTAATGCTACTACTACTCTTATACACGGACTGAATTACTTTCCATATCTTTCTACTCATATTATATTTTTTCAAAATTCCCCAATAGTTTGTAATTTATTGTATGAAAAGCCTTATTTATATCTCCTGTCAATATTTTCCCTGTGTTTCCTTGCTTCATATCATCTACTTTTCCCTGACTATCATTAATATCTCCTGATATCCTCTCCCTTTAATTATATATGCACCATCCTCTAATACCTTATCTTATTTTCTATTCATATCTGCAAAATTTTCATAAATATATTATAATCTGTGTTATATAAAACCACCAGTCTCCAATTTATCTCCCTATTTTCTCCTTTTCCATATAAATTTCATTACTCCATTACATATTTGTGTGTATCGAATACCATACTGTAACCATTCATTCAATACATATAAAAATCATTCTTTTTGCCAAGATTCCATATTCTTATGCATTAAATACCCTATCCCATCCATACCAGCAGCTGAATCAATATGAACTTTCTTCAGCATTAAATCCAGTTCTGCCAAAGTAATCTGTTTATCTGTATCCTTATTTATACTTTCATTAAACTTCTTTACATTCCATTCATTGTTTTTCTTTAATTTTTGTTTTCTGTCTTAACAAATTGCACTATGATATTCATAATCTCATACTCCTTCTTTACCACCAACCCTTTCTCATGTCTCAGTTTGTAATTATTTTGCTATCTTCTTTAACCTTCTTAGCCAAATACAGTGAAACATATTCTTTTTAACTTGAACAAAATGCCTTTGTTTATATAGTAATCATTTTATTTTCTCTTTATTCTTTTTATATATCTCTGTTTCTTTTATATAATAAACATTTTCATTTATTTCCAATAACTCTGATGTATTATTCTTCAACACCATGTATACGGTCTCCCATTTTAAATAGTCTGATTTATATTTTTCTTTAAATATTAACCACAATTCTGTCCAATTCAAATAATAATCTCTCATTGTTTGATGTACCTTCTACAAGTGTATTACATTTTCCCTGCCTTTTTGATACCAATCTCATTAATCATTTTAATCCCTTTTCCAATTTTTATATATTCACTATCTTCTTCAATTTTTATCCATATACCCATATGATCTGAAAACCTTTTATGAACTTTCTCTTCTATTTTAAACTTTATACTATTAGAAACTACAAAATAATCAATCTCAAATCTGCTATTACCTCTTCTATATGTATATGTATTTGAATTCCATAACCTTAAACCTCCACACATCATAATTTCTTTCATAATTTTCTTATCCATTTTGTCATTCCTTTTTATTTTCCTTCAGTCACAATTAAGATATCCTACTATTATAATGTTCTTATTAAATATTACACAATCAAATATTTTTAAATAACTTTTCCCTTTCCTTATATGCTATATGTGCATAAATTATAATAATCCTATAAGCTTTCCTTTCTCAACTAAAATCCACTACTGTCAGTCTTCCCAATCTAACATAATATCTAATTCAGATATACCTGTATGGTACAGTATTGCAACACCTGGGCACATTTCATTTCCTATATTTCATATTATTCCCTCCTTCCACAAATTCTCTGTTTCTATTTGTTCATCTTTTGTTAACTGACTAACATCTTCTAATACAATTATGTCTACCTCACAATTATTATACCATTCCAAAATGCCAGTTCTCCTAAGCAAACTTTTAATACTATTAACATGAACTGATAATATTCTAAGGTTATTCACCTCCCTTCTTCTTAATCTAAATTAAATTGTTTTGTTGCTCTACCCATTTCCCCTTTTTTAACTTTAATACTTGAATCATGTATCTATCTTTTAATCTCTTTCCTATAGATTTTTTTATAACTTTCCAATCAATTTCATTTGCAGCATTTAAATCCAACTCTAGCTCAGGCTCTCCCACTTTTAATTAATTTTATTCCTTATTTTTATCTTCATTTTTCTTTTTCACATTATGTTCCCTGTCACCCATCACCCTTAAATATTCCTCTTTTTCATTTTTGTTAATATTATATCTTCTAGCATCATGACCAAAATCCCCACATAAAAAAAAACATTATTTTTGCATCATAATTACTCAGAATATCCCTCTTTCCGGCAAAACAAAACATGTTTTTGGTTGATTCCAATATCAAACTACTGCTCTATTTCCATGCACATTTATCATACGTGGAATATGAACAATTTTATCATTTTCCTTTTTCAAAATAACATTGCATTCCCAAGCCGCAATCCATAAACCTCTATCAAAAATGTTCACAATACTTTTTAATTCAGAACAAAACCTTTTTAACAGATAATCTTTTATAGTATTTCTATCAGTCTCTGTATGAAATTATACATTATCTTTCTTTTGAGTCTCTTGAAAACGTGGTTGAAGCATATATTTATTCCATGGAAACATTTTTTTTCTTTCAAATCTTCCCAAAAAGCCTAAACTCACAACTGCTTAAAATAAGTCAGAATATCTCATTTTTAATCAAAATAAAAGCCCTTACCTCTTGAGATTTTGTACTCAAACTGTGACCCACATCTCATACTTGTCCAATGGTTTCTCTTCTTTACCCTGTATATGTACTAGACACCTTTGCCTTTCCACACTCTCTTTCTTCGTCTTCTCTTTTTCTTTCTCCTTTATACTCCTTCTCACAACCTCCACAAATTGAATCTTCTCCATGCTGCCTTTCTCTTTGTCTCTGTTCCCGCTCCATTGCCTCCCCCCATGACAATTCATTTCCACTCTCTGGATCTTTTTCATTGATTAACTGCTGAAATAAATCATCCTGCAACCATCCCAACTGGTGGGTTGTAACCACAATCCCCTCAGATTGCCATTCCTCCACTTCTGAAGCTTCAAACATTTTGGCTTGAACGGTTCCTCCAGATCAGCATGCAAGCCCAACATTTGATTCTCCTCTTCTCCAGCAATCACCTCAATTTCTGCAACACTCTCCTCTCTCTATGCTTTGCAATGTCTCCCAGCCTCCACAGCACCAGGAATGGAACATATGCATGTAAACATCTGTTGGCCATACAGACCGCAAGCTTTTCAGCAGTAGCTGAAGTTCCATGATGTCCAGGCCAAATTTCCCCCAAGTAGTATTAACACCACCTCTGATCTCCAGTGAAAAGAGGTCACTAGCCTAGTTGGGCTAATCTAGTCAAAAATAAATAAAAAAAATAAATAAATAATAAATAACTTGCGTTTTGAATCTGCAATGTTTTATCATTCATATTATATTGTCAACTTCTAAGGAGCCTTTTTCCCCCTCAGACGTCTTCTGAAAAGGGACTTCTGCCCAGTCAGAATTTCTCAGTATAAAATAGCAAATAAATAAAATAAATGTCTGAAAAGGAAAAAATGAATCCAGAAGCCCAGAAACAGTACACATTGCAGCAAGGGAATCAATCTATGGACTTTGATATGATGCTCATTAACAGCTTTTATAGGCTTATCTTCTGTGTTGAAGTATAGCATACAGGGACTACAACATGAAAATCAGTTGGGGCTTATTATTTTGCCCTACTCTGGTGAATGACATCAGTACTGTTACACCATGCAGTGTACATTTGTTGCTGCTCCCCACTGGAATAAATGCCTTCTGAAAGCCTCTTGCCTTCATACAAGTTGTTACAAAGATGTGCAAAACCCCATGCCCACTACCTGACAGAGGAGAAATGGTGATTGTACGCTAGGCCCTTCCCCAGTGATCCATCCTCCTGTACCCAGGCCACAAATCAAACATGTTTCAACAAGAGACAATTCTTACTTGGGATGGCTATTTAAAGTTTAATATGCCTCATGACTAACTACAAAGGAGTATGATACAAACACGATACTTACAAATGTTTAAAATAATATGAAACAAACTTTGGAAAAAAAGACCATTTATAGAAGCTTGATTTACACATAAATTGTTAGAGCATAGTGATGAAGAAGACATAGCTTTCTGTTTTCTGTAGCGGTGAGAAAACTTAATATGGCATATCATTCTCTGCTGAGGATTTAAGGACAAATGAACTAGATTCTTGTGGAACGTTTCACAGATACACAGTGCAGGAAAATGCATCTTGAAAAGGGTGGAAAATGGTAACCCTATTTTGATAACAAACCTCTAGACGCACTCTTATCAGCAGGGCAAGACAGCTAAATATTTAGAAAAATACAGAGGTGGAATGATTTCATGCTGCCATTCAAACTGATGAAAATGGTGTTACACAAACTCACATGAAACATGCTTTTAGAAATTCCGATGAGAAAGATATGCACAAGCAAGAATGTGTTTTAAAAAAACTGTCTGTTTATTTTCAAGATATGTCTCTCAGCTTAGGAGCACTTAGTTTTGTCTCTAAAGTCCCAAAGGGTTACTCAAGTTATGTGTTCTGGGTCAGAATAAAAATGACTTTACTGTCTGCACTGAAAGACAACTGCAAAACACCATGATAATTTTAGTCAATGTTTCTTAGTTTGCTTGGATAACTCTCCAGTTACTTCAAATTAACATCAAGTGTGTGCAGTTTTACATTACATGTCACAACTCAGTGTTATAGAATATGTGAATCTCTTCTTCATGTTATTCTTGCAGAAAACATTATGCCAGTATAACTGGTTACGTTTCTACAACTGTAAAACAATGTGGCTTTAATATGTCCGATTTAAAAAGACAGTGATGTGGTTCTTGTACTTAACTCTCTGGAAGATGCAAACAAATTCATCCTATGATGAAGGAATTCTGTAGCAGGGCATGTTTGTGTTAATTTCTTCGCTCATCATTTAAATGTGGTTATTGGTGTCATCTCATTTATCGAAGTTCCTTAAGTAGCTATGCACATTTACTGAAATTTCAGTTAAAACATACCATCTGTTTCATTTAGAAGAAGAACATATATTAACTGGTGATTCTTTACAAGGGTTCTCAGAATTCTCACAAAGCCATTACACTCTTTGGAGCATGCTGGTCTAACAGAATTGGTAGCTATAGACCATTACTTGCATAACAGAGCAATTTATGCAAAACTAAAAGAAAACATTTTCATTATGGAAACTAGTAACACATTCGAGGCCCTCAGCAAGTCTGCAAATTTTAATTTTGCTTCTGGTTCTAATACTATTTTATATATATTATTAATTTAAGTGTCTACCTATATGTAGTCTGCTCACCAAATACATCTGTACTATCAAACTTGACAAAGACATAAATTTAAATTACCTTTTTATAGCAAATTAATATTTTGTGGAAAAGTGTGTTAAAATATAGCAGTTAATATTGATTTTGAAAGCCATGTTAGTAAAATATACAAATAATTTAATCATGTGTGACAACTTGTGGTTGTGCACCAGAAGTCCCATATTAGAGCTTAAAACAATGAAGTTTCACATACCCAGAAGTAATGGAAATCTAAAGTATGGAATAATGGGACTGAAGTTTTAAACACTGAGAATAATTATTCTTACACCAGAGTTCTGCTAACTCAAGAATAATACTGTAGAGGGTGCAGGAAGTAAACTTACTAATCAATTAATTCTTTCTCCAATTCTACACCACATGTTGACCTGCCCCACTAATAGGTATTTCACTAAGTGCAAGGAACTACATCCTCCAAGCCCTCTCTGGCCAGATACTCATTATCTTTCACTCTCTACCCCAACCTACCTTAAATCTGCTATACAACTTTCTACTTTAATAAAAGCTATGCAAATGTACTCCACAAAATATTAGATGAAAAAAAATAAAAGCTCAAGCTCAAAATATCCCTTTCTTCATCCATTTTCATTAAGGAGGCTATTTTAGTCATATTCATGCCACTTAGGTTGTATTTAATATATCACTGACTTTGGCCATTGTATTCACTTATTTCAAACATCCCATACTTTTCAAACATCTTTGTCTTCTTCCCTCTCCCAGCCATACAGTCTGCAATCTTATAAAGCTCTTTGAAAAAAACATGTACTCTCAAGTTCTTGATTTTATAAGGGAGTATTAGTTGTTAACCAATGTTTAACATGGCTTTTGCAAAGTTTTCAGCTCATATACTGCTGCCTAAAAGATTATGGAAATTATCTGTAATATGGGTTTTATCTGTAATATGGACAGGAGTTTACTTACTGATGGCATTTTTATAAAATGAGGATGTTAAGATCTGTTTATCATTCACTGCTTCTCCATTTCTCTACAAATTGGAATATTGGCCATTGGTGACGGTGAAATGAAATGGTTCCAAACTACCTTTTGGATCAAATATTTCAAATTACCATAGGGTCCTTTCTCTCTGATGTAGATACCTTTAATCATGGTGTCCCAAAGACTTGGTCTTGCAGCCAATACTTTGTTTTTCTAAACAGCCTACAAAAAAATGCAGTAGTGTTGAAGTTTCAACACAATTTCAACTCACTGTAAACACTTAAAAAGACTTCTTCAGGCAGTGAGAAGTAAATCTAAAAGTTTCACTTAAATAATTAAAATAATCATGTGACTTAAAACATCCAATCATATTAATGTTTAAAATCACTATAAACAGCTAAACATTTTCAAATCATATCCATAGCTTTAATGCCTCAATTTCTTGGCAACTATAACAGATTTTAGACTCACCATTTCATTAAACCTGCATGCTTCTAACTTAATTTGCCACTAGTCATTTGAGCTACAGGATATAATTTGTTATCCCTTTCTCACTAATAATGCTCCTATCAATACCTGCAACCAAAAATTTACAATTCTTAACATTTTGAACACATCAACGGAGGGCATTTTCATTCTCAATAGATAATGCATGGTTATATTGTCCCTGCTATAAATATTTTTTATTTTTTCCCTCCAAATAAAATACTTCACATTGTTTACACTTTGCTAAATCAACATTTCAAGACACAAGTGAAATGCCCTGGAGCTGTAACTCCTGTGCCCTTTATCACTTATATTGATGAACAAGCATTGTTTTGAACACTTTTCATTTTCCTTTGTTCCCATCACATTATTCAAGGATTTGGAGAATGTTTAAAATTCTGTATCCTACTAATAGAAAATAAGGGCTTCTCCCCCAATTTATTCTGTACCTCTTCATAACTGTTAAACCTTCAGCAATTATTGGTGGTAATAGGCTTCAAAGCAGCAGTGTCTAATATACAAGATAGAATGATGGGCAATTTTATTTATAGCCCTTGAATTATTTCCATCTTCTCTTAATGTCTCCTATTAAGGGACACCAATGTTCTTATTCTCTCATTTAGTTCTTTGCTTACCATCTAATCAAAGGTTAATAAGCTATTTGTCTTTTATCATTCACAGATTAAATCATTTCAGATACCAATCTAGGAGTATAACCCTCTACAAATTTATTTTACAATAATTCATTTTTGTCACGTGATTGTTCTTCAGTTAACTTACTTATTCTGCTTGCCCTCTAACAACTTTGTTTAGACAAGCTGGATGCATGCTTTCATATCTTAAATAACAGTTGCTCATAACATGCATTTTTCTAGTCCAGTAATTATTCCTCATATAAAATCATGTCTAAAAATTATATAATCCTTACTAAAGCCACAAAAGGCTCTAATGACTTCAGTATAAACATTCAAATAATTAAAATAAGCATACAAGTGATATATGTCTGATGTCTATAATAAAACATATCAACATATCACTTGTAATTTTTTAAGACAACTCTAAAAAAATTGAATAATGTATATAAGCATATATTTCTGACAGGCTAGAAACACGTTTTTACAAATGGGGGCCATAAAAGCCCCCATAGTTAAAACATTCTGCCAAATGTATATCCCTTGGAAATCTAAAAATATATGATAATATCACATTTAAAATCTCCATTAATAATCTGATTTTTTTTTCATCCAAGAACTGCCCCCCTCCAGTAAGCATAATAGCTGCATGTATTTATGGTCTAACATATTGAGTATAACTGTATGTAGTTATTCCACACCTGTGGTGCCAAAAAATACTGCTTTTTGACTTTTTCTGTTAACTCAGCCAGGCCCCTAAAGTATGTTGCAATGTGACTGACCGCCTTTTTATTACATGATCTATGTATACTGCAATAGCTACATTCACTGTTTCTCTGCTGACCCCAATACGTCTAAGGGAGGGAGCATCTAATTTGTTAAGCTTGGGTACTTCAAAAATGAATTTTGCCTTGGGATTTGATATTCTAAGATATTCTGCTGTATCAGGAGTATGTAATCTTTCTAATAGCCATTCCTCTGTCTGGCTAGCTCTTACCCCTAAAAATTTCATCTAAAAAATTGGTTCATATTCTGAAGGGGCAAACAAAGAAAACATTTCTGTTTGTAATACTGTATATCTATCATCACAATTGTACCCCCCTTTGTCTGTGTTAGAAACATGCAAGGTCATATCTGAGTGCAAATTATTCATTTTCTTTCTGCTGCAGATAAATTACACAATTTTATAGCTGGCATTCTCTGCAGTGCTTCTCTAATTTGAATCATATACAACTTCTCGCTGTTAACTCAGAAGCAGAAGATTATATAGACCAGATTTCTTAAAAACATTTGGAGAACCATTTAAATAATTGCCAAATAAAAAAAATACTTACATACAAATAACTTTGATTTTTTTTTTGTTTGTTTCAATTCACTTTTGCATGAACTGAAGGCACAAAATATCACTATTTATTTATAAATCCTGCTTGAGATTAAGCATTCTAGAAGAAAAAGTAACAATTTACTTATTTTGTTTATTAACTAGTGTAGAACATTGATCTCAGTTAGCATTTTCAGGCTTAACCCCAAAGTATAATGAAGGTGATACAAAGTAGGGCAACATGGTATTGCACAATACACAGTTACTGTAAAATACAACTTCAGCAAAGCAGCTTAGAATGAACTGTAATAAATGTGAAAAGAATCTAAACAGCAAAATAGATTTAGGTGAGAGATGCCATGTAAACTATATAACTTCAGATTCTCTACAGTTCTATTATGTCTTGTCTTCCTTAAGGCTAGCATGAACTTCTCAACAGGAGTTTTTGGCTAGACTTGTAATGGTCCACAAACTAATTGCCTAGTATTTAGTGTCAAAGTTTTAGGTTGCAGGCAAAGATGGAGAAGGAGGAAGGGACAAAAGAATGGAGGTACTGATGTTAAGAAAGTTTGATAGAAACACATGACCATATGCTGAATGCAATGATCTGGAGAGGGGTGGGGGAGAGCTTCAGTACCCATATTATTTGGAAGCATTTATACTGATTCTGTTTATATGAGGAGATTTTTAATTCAGACTGAAACATAGGGAAGAATGAGATGTTTTGTAAGTGTGTCAGGAATGAAGAGCATACAGTGGCATGTTGTACAGACAGTTGTAGTTAGAGATTGATGGTTAGAAGATGGGAGTTACCTTGGGTGGTTGATTTATTGTATAGTTTTTTTGTTAAAAAAAGGGAAAGAAGTTCAATTTTGTGAGTCTATAAACCAGTCCTACTATCTAAACTGTGTTTCTGAGGTAAAGAGGGAGCCATTTGGCCCTTTCCAGGATGAAACAATGGTGGTCTCTTTTTGGGGCAAGAGAATCATATGTCAGATGTTATTGTAGATGGTTTGGATTTTTGAGTCCATAGTAGTGGCAAGAGGATAACAGCTCTTCTTTCAAGGAAGAGAAGTGAGACATTTTCTTAGACTGGAAAAGACTGCTTACTTTGGTTTTGGTGAATTAGACATGCTTTTGTAGGTATAGGTTGAGGTCAATGCAAATTCCACCAAACAGATAGAAGAGTTAAAAGAAACCATAAGAGCCTCTGGTGAAAAGGATATGAAATGAGAGGAACAGTCAGAGAAATTCAGACAAAATTTAGAAAGGCTCCTGACTGGAAAACCCTGGTTCCAGATACAGTTTTTAACTTCGGGCTAAAGGAGATTTAGAACTGAGTAAAATTACTTATATGCACATCCAAACAGACTCTAACCTTGTGAACAGGAGATAATCATACTCATCCTTAAGAGTGAACCTGCAATCCATCCTAACAACTATAGACCAATAAATTTCCTCCAGAAAAACTGCAGCAACGTGAAAATATCAACCTGGGACAGGAATGTGATACAAAAGAACTTGTACCGAAAGGTTTGTATAAATATTTGAGATTAGATCAAGAGATGGTGATAAAATGTGAGAAAATCAAAACAAACTCTATTAAAGAATATTTCAGTAGACTGACGTTAATAGTGAAAACTGCCTTGACATCTAGGAATAAAGTTCATGCTATAAATTGGTGTGTTCTTCCTGTTCTAACTTACAGCTTTAGTGTGATTGACTGGCCCTAAATAGCACTGAATCATGGTCAAGAAAACAAAATGATTCAGGATTATGAAATAATAAATAAAAAGCAGTGCATGGCAATATTATATACCCCTCATTATAAAGGAGGCATGGTCTCCTTAAAATTGACTATTTGTATTGGTCATATATTGTTGACATCATCAGATCCAAACATAGTAAAAGTTTTGAACCATTAAGAGTAGACATCTAAAATTCCATCTTTGCTTAGTTTAATAGAAACATTTTATAAAGGAGTGGAACTAGACTCAAACCAAAAGCAGGTCAGAATCAGGTAACAAAAAGTACAAAAAAACCCTCCTGGAACAACTTAAATTTAACATATGATGGTTAGTGAAAGGTAAACTTAAACCAAAAGATGAAATGCCAATAATAGTGGCTTAAGATATTGAGAGACCTGCACCTTAGTTTACAAAATCTATATAAAAAGTGGGAGAATCAGACTAATGCAGGTCCAGCATACGTTTCAACTTATTAGCGCAACAAGTCTGGACAAAGCCAAAAATAATGAGGGGGACAAATGCACAAAAACAGGGACAGATTTTAAATGTTGCTCTTATAAACTTAGAAAGCTGCTAGAATAATAGGATTTGCATTAGCATACATTTTAAGGATATGACGTTTGAAAAATCAAATGTCTGGTGACTTAAGTTCTCAAAAACTTGCCAGAAAACCATACGTTGCATGAGGAACAGACCAAAAATATGAGGCAAAAATCTGGACATTCTGCAAAAACTTGGAAAATTGAGAGGTGTGAGGTCCAGTAATATAAAAATAGAAACAGTTGCACATCTCATTGCTGGATGCAATACACTCATGGCCAAGGATCCATGTAAGGCACAACAATTCTGCAAGACTCCTGCATTGGGGGTTTTGCAAACAGTATAACATACAAATTGTTGAGAAGCATTGGAACATGAGTCAGAAAACATTACTGAAAATGATGAAGTTATGACCATATGGATTCATCCAATACCAACAGATAAGAGTACGGAAACAAGAAAATTAGGCAACGCCAAATTGACAAACCTACCAATATAGCAAAATTAACTCAAGAGAACCTCAAGGTATTAGTGCTCAGGGACTTCCAAGATGACTGCACACTGAGTAACAGCTTAATTTCAGCTCTCCTAGTATGAAAACAGAAACTCAGATAAGAGAGCCAGTGAATTCAGCTTTTTGGGGAAATTGCAGTAGCTGGTTAGTAAGCGCACTAGTTGTATACCAGCAAAAAAGACATTTAGAAAGCTTGAAGGAAAATCAAGTGAAAAACATGAGGAGAAAACACTAACAGGGAAGAATTCTGCAGCTGTTCAGCAAAAAGCAATACAAGCTCCGGCTATGGTGTAAGACATTACTTCTGGTAATCTAGAGGATAAAATAAGTCAAATGTACTCAGAGCTGATTAAAATAAATGAAACACTGAAAGAGTATATCAACTTATGATGAGGTGATAAAACTGCAAAAATCAGAAGATGAAATGAAGAAAAGGCTGACTGAATATAAGACTACTCAAGAAGAGATGTTCCAAAAATAAAGGAATTATGAGGACAGAGCACAGTGTGAAAACCTGAGATTTTCTGCTGTACCAGAGAAGCTTGAAGGCATATTGTATTAAGTTTATGAAAGCACAAATAAGCAATTGGATAGGTATTCCGCAGTAGGAGTTGTTAACTGAAAGGGCACATCATGTGTATGCTCTAAACCTGGCCATGGGAAAGTAACCTAGACCTTTAATAGTAAAGATGCAATTCTACCAGTAGAAAGAGTTAATTCTGACAAAACTGTGGAAGAAGGACACAAAGTACTAAAAGTGGGTAACAGTAGAGTATTTGTGGAAAATGATTACTCGTTGTACACCAGGCAGAAGAGGAATACATTTATTACAGTAATCAGGGAATGTTGAGAAGCAGGCATGAGATTCAAACTGTTGCATCCAGCTATATTCAGAATTTTCTTTCCTTGAGGGTCAAATCATTTTTTGATGCAGAACATGCTAAGAGGAAATACAAATGTTTGTCCAATAAAAAGTGAGCTACGAAACAGAATGAGATTTCTTATTCTTCTGGTAATAAAGCCCTTAGGGAGATTGTGCCAGTGAAACATTTTCCAATGTTTCAAAGGAAAATGCTTCAGAGACAGAAAAAAGCACAACAGCTGACTTGAAGAACTAGGAGTATGTTGGCAATGCAGCAGAGACTGGATTTGGGAGATGGAGATCAACAGAAAGAAAACAACCAACTTGAAAATTGACAAATGAACATGGGATTACAAACCAATTATATTTGTAAAATATGACAAAACAAGAAAACCTGGAATATTGGACTTTCTTGACTTTGTTAAACTTGTAGGGGACTCCATAGCTTATGCCCTACATCATGTCAAAATGTTTGGAAGAATATTTAGGAGAGGGGATGCGGAAGGAAGGAGTTAACTGTAAGTAAAACGAAACATGACATAATTTGCATGTTATAAAGTAAAGTTTTCTCAGTTATTTTCAAGTGTAATAGGATACTAATGTAAACAGGTGTCCATGTTTTCCCCCTTCTTCGTTCTTTCTTTCTTCTCATTCAGTTTAAAGAAATGTACGCAGTGCAATGTAAAAAAAAAAAAACAAGAAAAGTGTGGTCAAAAGAGCATGATACAACAAAAAGTGTATGTACTTGTTCTTACTCTTGCATAGGGGAATGACTGGATTAAGACCCTTTGCTTAATCTAGTAACAAGTTTTAAGGGAAAGCAAATAAATAAAAAATGAACACTGAATACAATAAAAGGTTTTCCTCTAACAAATAAATGAGTGTTTGTAGAGGCAACTGTGTATCTGATTCTCATGTCCCCATGAAGACAATCTGATAAGGGGTGATACAAACAGAATACTTCTTTCTTTTAATTGCCTTTTTTCAAAAGCTAGGAGATAATGTTTTCTGAAAGCATTCAAATGTTTTTCCAATAAGGGACAGAAATAAAGATAAGACAAAAACAGACAGCACTTAGGAGAAGCACAGTCTGTACCATGCATTTTAGCATGGATAACCTTCCATTAAGGTTATTCCAAGTCTATGAGTGTGACTGTCAATCTGGAGCAATTGTTCCCATTAGGAGGGTTAAACTTAAATATTTGAAGATGTACATAGTTTTGTATTTTAGTTAAGTTAATATGTTTTAGGGGTATTCTGGGGTATGTTTGTTTTTTGCTTGAGGGTTTTCACAAAACAAAAAAGGTTTGTTAACATGTGATGTAAGTTCAAATGGATATTGTAAATCAGATTGCAAGTGAAGTATGCTTTATCTTTAAGAAGCATGTCAAGGCTGTATGTGCACATATAAATTCCAGACACATTCACTCCCTAGTACCATTTTGTAAAGGAAGCCACAGTGAGAGCATGCATGATCGCAGTTGTTACTTTGTATATAAGTTACTTAAGTTGAAGTCAGTAAACCTTTATAGTAATGTGTTTGTATAGAATACAGCTGCTTGAATAGAACCCACAAAGACTGTTCTATTGTGTCCAAAGTAGGAGAGCGACATGATGTCAGAACCGGGAACAAAGAGAATAAAATCCAGGGCCATGAGGTACAGAGATGACAGTGAATGCAAAACCAAGAGAAACGAGTACAAAAAGCACCAGAAAAGAATCAAAGGTAATGAAAAGTAGCACAAACTGTTTATTTGATAAAAAAGATAAATCAGGGCATTACAAGGGCAGAAACCACATTACTGAGCAAGTGGAAGGCACGAAGGTTTGTTGGCTAAAAGAATGTTTAAACTAAAGGTATTTGTTGAAAGCATTAACAGTAAAGCAAAATGAACATGTTTAAAGTAATTAGTGTGTTCAAAGCAAAACTGGGTAAGTTTAGAGTAAAACGAGCACAAGAAAAAGTACACTAGGCATGAAAAGGGCTTAAATGAGCAAAAGGAATATAATAAGGCAAAACAAGGAAAAAAAGGCACATTAAGCAAAAATAAAGCAAGACGACTGCATGCGTTTTGGCAAAGTGCTATATTTTGGCGTAACTACGACTTCATATTGTATCAAGTGCATAACTAAAGCTAGTCAAAGTATCTTAAAGTGTGTAAAAGTGCTTACAGTGTGTGCTTATTATTATGCATGTGTTTCAAAGAGTTTATTGTGTGCGAAGTTCAACTATTTTGTGAAATACAGTCAAAGTATATCTATTTCAAAACGTTTCTTGTGCTGGGTGTCTATTCACAAAATGCTGCCATTACAGAGTGTTTTTGCACTATAAAGAATTGTCTAGCAAGGTACCGCCATTTTGGGGACATTTCAGTGAGCTGTATGCAGTTTATTCACATTGTGCAGTTACTTGATATGTTTCTTATACTAAGAGTGATTTATTGCAAAACAATATTACAAGAATATTACAGTGCCCAAGAGTTTATTTCACTCACATTGTGAAGTTGTTTGAGATGTTTCTTAAAATGGTGATAAATGGCTTTGGCAAAATGATGATAAATGACTTTAGCATTTAGCCTTCTGAATGATGTTACAAGAGTGTTAAACCACCCGAGAATTTTATTTTGCAAAGTCCAATTATTCAAAAGGTATAAATTCAGAAGTACAAAGGCACTGGACAAAGTTACAAGTACTGGAATAAGTTTCTGGCATATGTGCATGAGTTTATGTTTGTGCTTATTTGCAAAACCCTTTACTGGTATGTATTAATATGTCAGATGGATTTCTCTGAATATTGCAGAGAACTGGAGAATATTTGAGCAAGAGTACAATATGTTTATACAAGCAGCTTATGCAGATAGAGATGCACGCACCAGGACATTCATTTTGCTAAACCTAGCTGGGTCAGAGGCCATAGAAAGAGAATGTTCATTTGTGCATGCACCTGCAGTATATGAAGGAGAAGGTGAAAATCGTCATATTGTTGTACAGGCTGAATCAAGGGAAAACCCCAAGTGTCTGAAGCGCAAGTTCAGAGAAATGTGTAACCCTCAAACAGATATTACATTAGAGAGGCATTTGTTTTACACGAAAGATTAGAAGCCAGGGGAAACATTTGCAGCTTACATAACTGACATGAGAAACAGAGCTAAAACGTGTCAGTCTGGTGACTTAAAAGATGAGTTGATAAAGGACAGGCTTGTGTGTGGTATTAACAGTGCTGCTGTGAGAAAGATTTTGCTTCCTGACAGTGATTTAATGTTGAGTAAAGCCATTGAGATTTATCAAATCCATGAGGTGACAGAAAAACCCACAAGTTTGCTTGCTAGTAACAAGAGCATGAGTTCAGTTGGCTCAAGAGCAAATGTAGATAGTATGCAACACTTGACAGCTATGAGATTTCCAGGGAAGACATGTAACTTTCCAGCATTTTCTAAGAAAGAAAGGAGCATGCTCCAACTCAATGCAGTACAACCATGCATCAGCAAAACCCAAGTCCTGCTTTATTGCTAACTGTCGTAACTGTGGTGCAAATCATGAGTCTAAAACAGAGAAGTGTTTAGTATATGGTCAGCAATGCTACAAGTGTAAAAAATGGAACCACTTTCAAAAGTTTTATAGATCAAGTAAGCCTTATACAGTTGTAAAGAAAGGTCACACAAAGAAGAAAGTTGATCAAGTACAGCTGAAGCAGACAGCTTTATTTTATGTATTTATTTGACATTTGTTAACCGGGAAAGTCCGACTTGGAACAAAGCCAATTTCCAGTGGAGGACGGGGGAGAAACGCTCCAGATGCATGTCTTTGTAACATGGGAGGAAACTGGAACACCTGGAGGAAACCCACATGAATGCAGGGAGGACATGCAAACTCTGCACACAAGGCACCCCAGCTGAAAATTGAACCAGAGAACCTCTTGCTGTGAGGCGACAGTGCTACTGCTGCACAACTGCGCCATCAATTTATATGTAGATGGTGTATCAGTGCTTGATGAAAGAGTTGATGCCATAAATTTATTAACAAGAAGCGAGGTGTTTTGTACTGTCTGGATTAATGTAAAATCCACATAACTCAAAGTAGATGCTGGTTTAAAGTTATATCAGCTGACATATTTGCTAAAGTGAGAACTAACGAACAACTCAATCTAGCCAGTAGTGCGAGACTTGCTGTTTATGGAGGTGAAGAAATTCAAACCAAAGGTTCAGTGATTTATTGGGAAACATAGTTTAAGAATGAATCTGCTTTCTTTTCCTAAAGAGGTTCATATATAAATGCATTTCCAAGTTCTAATTTTTCTGAAACCATTTTCTCAGAGTATGCTGATGTTTTTGATGACAAGTTAGGCAATCTTCCAGTTGTGTAGTCCATGAAGTTAGATCCAGAGTTCAATCCTGTAGTCAGACCAGCATGAAGAGTTCCAATAGCTATGCAGGATAAAGTTATAGCTCAGATGGATATAATGGTGCAGCAAGGTGTGTTTTGTCTAGTCACAGAAAGTACAGTTGTGTACACTTACCATAAATGTAGATGTTTGAGTGCATTCACTGTTGCAGTCATTACATTACATTTGGGTTATCTGCTTGCAGTAGCCCTCAGTCAGCCTGATTAACAAAGTCTTGGGTCCTGCGTCGGTTGCTGTCCCTTCTTCCATGACGTCAGGTCATCAGGGGTATAAAACACGCAGCCGATGCCATTATATCAGTTTTTCCTGCCCCAGATGTCAGGTGTCCCCCAATGGGAAGCAATTAAATCTATAATACAAGGATATACCTCCAACAAAAAAGCAAATACACCAAAAAGCTTTTTGAGCAAGGTAAGTGAGAGTAGAGATATAACCAAAAGAAGAAAGGGGGCTGGAGGGAGGGTAACCAGGACTGCAACAATGAATACACTTGAACATCTACATTTATGGTAAGTGTACACAACTGTACTAAGTTCTTCATGTTTCACTGTTGCAGTCATTACATTTGGGTAGATTCCCAAAGCTAAGGTTGGGAGGAGGAATTTAAATAGAATTAGGACCAGCTATAAGGCCCTGCAAGACTGCAGTGGCAAAACCAGCTCTGGATTTAGTGAAAATTGGCAAATGATAATGCTTGGTGAAAGTATGTACAGAACTCCAGGTAGCAGCTTCTAGGATGTCCCTAGTAGCGGCGCCCCTGAGAAAGGCTGTAGAGGTAGATGCAGCCCTGGTTGAATGGGGTCTGATGCCCTGTGGGATAGGTTTTCCATGGTGCTTATAGCAGAAATTAATGCAGTGGCCTATCAATTTTGAAATGGTTTGCTTTGAAATAGCTCTCCCCTCCGTCCCTGCAGCAAATGCCACCAGCAGTTGTTCAGAGCTCCTTTGAGGTTTAGTCCTGTCCAAGTAGATTCTAAGTTTTCTGTGCACATCTAAGGAGTGCAGAATCCATTCCCCTTTGTTCTGTGGGTTAAGAAAGAAGGTAGGCAAATGAATGGACTGATTAAAAGCCACACTGGATACCACCTTGGGCATGAAGGAGGAATCGGTTCTGAGGGACACCCTGTCTGTATGAAAGATTATGAAAGGCTCCACACTGCCATAAGGGCCTGTAACTCAAATACCCTTCTTGCAGAAGTGATTGCTAAAAGGAAAGCTGTTTTCCAGGAAAGGAATTTTAAATCTGCAGTAGCAGCTGGCTCAAAAGGAGGAAGAGTGAGTTTCTCCAAGACAAAGTTAAGGTCCCAGGCTGGAGGTGGAGCTCTCCTCAGTGGCCTTAAATTTTTGGCCCCTCTGAGGAACTGCTTGAGCAGTGGGTGAGAGAGGAGGGGAGGCTCTGTGCTGTAATGAGCTGAAATGGCTGAGGCATGAATTTTGATGGAGGAAAAGGAGAAGCCCTTATGAAGCATATCAGTCAAGTATTGTAGAATCTGAGGTAAATGGGGCACTGCTGTGTTCATTCCTTGAGATTGGTTCCAGGCACAAAATCTTTTCCATTTTGCAGCATAGGATTTTCAAGTACTAGGCCTCCTTGCCTCTAAAATGATATCCATCACTGATTTACTGAGGGGTGGTAAAGGAGAGATTAGGTAATTAGCCAGGCTGCTAGGTTCAGGGTTTGCAGCTGAGGGTGCAGAATCTGGTTCTCCTGCTGAGACAACAGGGAAGGAGTCTGAGGCAGGTGCCATGGGGCCAAGCGTGACACACTGCACAGATGCACATATGAAACTGGCAGTTTAAAGCCCTAATGGTCAAGGTTGCAGAAGTGTAAGCCTTCTTACCCCATCTATCCAGTGCCCTGGAGTCTCTATCAGAAGGAGTAGGATTTTTAGCAGTAGAAGCCTTAATGCCCTTGGGTCCCTGTGAAATAGTCTCTGGATCCACAATAGGATTTTTAAAAAGGAACTTGTGTGAATCAGGAACCCTGTAATATCTGTCAGGTTTTCTGGGAGCAGGAGGCAAAGAATCAGGGGCCAAGCTAGATTCCGAAAAAGCAGCATCAACAATGTCTAGTACAGGAGGAATAGCTAAAGGCCTATGCCGAGGCAGGAGTAAGAAATCCCTAAGCCTCTTTTTTGAATCAGAAAAATCCTGGTTTCCCAGTGGAAATGCTCCCTTAGAGTATGTAAGGTTTCACCAAAAGAAAAATCCTCTGGAGGGGATACAGAGGGAATAGAGTCCTCTGCATCAGAATCCTCATAAGTAGATAAGGGCAAATCCAGATCATCAGAAGAATCAGAAAAATCAGAATCCTGGTCAGAAGATTCATAAACAACTTCAGTCCTAGGTCTCTTAGAAGGGGGAGGTTGGCTTCCCCTGACTAGAGTTATAAGATCTTCAGCTATTCTTACCATTTGTTTTTTAGGTATAGAGGCCTGAGCATGCGGCCTGGGCATCATTTTTTAGGAATGGTTTGAGATTTAGAACTAAATGAAAAAGGAGGCATCGGTTTAATATGCAATTCTGTAGGCCTGAATACACCATCAAAAACCGGTGCCTGCACAGCGACTCCGGACCCATCCAAGGTAGAGACATCCGTGGGTTCCATAGCTGAAGCATCTCACGGCATACCAGACTCCAAATAGGTCTCAGTAGAGGCCTACGAATCAGAAGTAGTGGGTATCAGGGGCTGCGAAAGCACCTCACTGAGTACCGGCAAACTGGTGACTGGCTTAGGAGAAGCATCGTCGGCAGTTTTGTACCTCGGTGGCCTGTCTCTGTCTTTATCTTTGCATTTTTTCAAAATCCCGGTAGTCGGATGGCTAACTAACAACATTTTTGGATAATTAAACCGAGAACCAAAATATTTAGAGGCAAAAATATACCGACGATGGCTAGTACGCTGATTAAATAAAGCACAAAACTGACATCAATGTACGTCGTGGTCAGGGCCTAGGCAAGGAATACAGTATGAATTAAAATCTTTATGAGGTATTTACTTTCCACAAGTAATGCAATTATTAACTTTTACTGACATCAGTAAGGAGCAAGAAAAAGTTTCCCCAATGGGGTACTTAGCTTTAGTTGAAGACTTTGGTTCTGAAACTTGAAAACAAAAATTTCAGGAGTCGGCCGACCGACACTTGTGAACTGCTTCTGCTTCAGGCACCACACGGCAAGAAAGACTGTTGCAATGGCATCGGCTGCATGTTTTATACCCCTGATCTCCTGATGTCATGGAAGAAGGGACAGCAACTGACGCAGGACCCAAGACTTTGTTAATCAGGCCGACTGAGGGCTACTGCAAGCAGATAACCCAAATGTAATGTAATGACTGAAACAGTGAAATACAAAGAACATCCAACTGAATGGGTATTGTCTATAGTAGCAGCTCACAAAAAAGGCTCAGACATAATCAGAATATGTATTGGCCCAAGAGATCTGAACAAAGCATTAAAGAGACCATATCATCCAATGCGCACAGTCGAAGAGGTTGCAGCCTTAATACCAAATGTCACTGTTTTCTTTGTCTAGGATGCAAAGAGCTCATTTTGGCAAGTGATTCTTGATCGCAAATCTTCATTTTTAACTACTTTTGGTACTCCATTTGACAGATACAGATTCCTATGTATGCCATTTGGAATAAATTCTACAAGTAAAGTCTTTCAGCATGCAATGGAGCAAATTTTTTCAGGTTATCCTTGTGCCATAATAGTAAATGATTTATTGGTTAGAGGCAATGGTGAAGCAGAGCATGATAACAACCTCAAGAAAGTTCTAGCTAGAGTACATGAAGTAAACTTGAAGCTTCATCCTCTGAAGTGCAAATTTAGACTTCCAGAAGTTACATACATAGGACATTTGGTCACGAATTCAGGCTTGAGACCAGACCCGACCATGAAAACTGCTATTCTATTTGAGATGTCAGCACCAGATAATGTACAAGCTCTTTAATGTTTTCTAGGCATGGTCAATTATTTAGGCAAGTTTGTACCAGACTTCAGTGAGTTGACAGTACCTTTAAGAGAGGTAACATGCAAAAATGTTGTATGGTCATGGTTCGGACAGCACGAGAAGACATTTGAAGACCTTAAGCAGAAAATTGCCACTCCACCTACATTAAGATACTATGATTTAAACAAGCCAGTTACTTTTTTCTGTGATGCTTCAAAATTTGGCCATGACACAGTTATACTTCAAGAGGACAGACCAGTAGCCTATGCATCTAGAACACTAACCCAGACTGAGATTCAGTATGCTCAGAGTGAGAAGGAGCTTTTGGCAATAGTATTTGCATGCTCTAAGTTTCATGATTATATTTATGGTTGAGCTATTCAGATTGAGACTGACCACCAACCTCGTGGTCACCCAGGTTCCATATCCACTAAGATAAGAGCAAGAGAATTAGTATTTTGGCCTTCATTACCAAAAGACATTACTAAAGTACTTTCATTTTGTTCAGTATGCAATAGTACTAGACCGCATTTGCAAAGAGAACCACTTCAGCTAAGTGCATTTCCTGAACTACCGTGGTCAACAGTTGCATATGATACCTGTGAGTTGAACAATCAACACTACTTAGTTTTGGTAGACTCAGAAATTTGCAAAAGACTGAACTTTGTACCTGTCACTAGTAGTTCTGAATATCCTCAGCCAAATGGTGTAGCTGAACGTGCAGTACAGAGTGCAAAGCAGTTACTTGAAAGGTCAAAGCGTGACAATATTGATGTGTTCTTAAACTTGCTTAATCTCAGAAACATATCTCATGATGATATTCTTGGTTCACCTGCTCAAAGACTGCTTTCCAGACAAACTAGAACTACATTACCCATTACTTCCAGTTTATTGAAGCCTAAGCCTAAGAACAGTAAAACCATCAAGGCTCAATTGGTTAAGAAGTGTAATATTCAGAAATCTAGTTACGACAGCTCGAGCAGATTACTTTGTCCGTTGAGGGAAGGAGAGACAGTATGAATCCAGACAATGAAAGGTTTTGATCAAATTGGACAGAATACAGGCATCTGTGCCAAGCCAATATCCTACTTGGTAGATTCAGATGGTGTAGAATATAGGAGGAACTGGAAACATCTTCTTCCTGTATCAGAACCATCTTCATCATCACATTATTTCTGTGATGCAAATTTCAAATCTAAGAATGAATCAGACACTGTTTCCATACCAGAATGTGTTAAAAATGCTGATTCCATTCCAGAAAATGTTCCAGACATTCCACAGGTCAAACATTTTGCAGAGACATTTCTAACTGCTAAATTTAATTCCCAGTTTTATGTCACAGAATATGGTTGAGTGTCAAAGCCAAATGTGAAATACGCATCAACGTGGACTTTATTGTATATATACATGTACTTAGTATTGTATAATGCATGACCAAGAATTACCTGTGATTTCTGCATGCTAAATAGACTTACAGTGTCATAAGATCTAATTCTCAAAGAGGGAGGATGTAGATCAGATTGCAAGTGAAGTGTGCTTTATCTTTAAGAAGCATGTCAAGGCTGTACGTGCACATAAAAATTCCAGACACGTGCACTCACTAGTGCTATTTTGTAAGAGCAGCCACAGTGAGGGCATACATGATCGCAGTTGTTAGTTTGTATACAAGTTACTTAAGTTGTTGTTGTGTCTTTTGGCTTTTCCTGATTAGGGGTCGCCACAGCAGAACCTGATCTGCTAATGATTGGCAGTAGATTTTTACGTGCTGAGTTGCCGGCCCTGATGCACAACCTTCAACGAAGGTACGCACATTCACACATGTCTCCACACAGAAGACGCTCTAGCTGAGAATCGAACAGGACAACATCTTACTGTGAGGCGACAATGCTACCGCAGCACCACCACCGAGTCAGTAAAACTTTATAGTGATGTGTTTGTATAGAATAAAACTGCTTGAACAGAACCCACAAAGACTCTTCTATTGTGCCCAAAGCAGGAGAGAGACAGATATGACAAGAAACAACTTTATTAAAGATCAGCCTGCCAACACAAAAGCTGGAACTAGACATTTAAAAAAAGCTGTTACACACAACAAGAGGGAACAATAACTTCTTAACACAATGACAATACTTTCTGTATTATCTTTAAATGTAAATGGTCTCACAGATGTATACAAAAAAGAAAAAGTAGTAAACTATATTAAGACTGTAGAGTACAAATAGCTATGCTACAGGAGACACATTTGAAAAGAAATTAGCATGTGAATTTGATAAAGAAAGGTTTTCATGATGGCTATTCAGTGGAATATCTGGGACAAAGGAAAAGGGCGTATTTATATTAATTGCATGTGGAGCTCCAATAGTGATAGAAGGGGATAAAAAGATAATAATGCTAGATTTATAGTACTAAGTGACAAATGGCAAGGGAGGAAGAATACACTGGCATTTATTTATATTCCACCTAAACTGCTATAATGGAGCTTATGAAAATTCTTGGTGAAATAATCAGCTTTTAGCAGGGAATGTTACTTATAGATGGGGACTAGTATTTGATTTATAGCAGTGAGGCTGTATCTAGAGGACCCAGAAGGGAAAATATAACAAAAGAGGGTAGAGTTTGAAGAAATTTATGAAAATATTTGGCACAGAAGATGTGAATTCAGTAGTAGGAGTTCAGAGTGAATTTATGTATTATTTCCCAAGATGCAAAAATTGGGTTAGGCTAGACAAAACTTATATTTCACAGGAACATGTGCTTTTAATTGAAAGTTTGGATATGGATCCAATAACTATTTCCGATCATGAGAAAATAATAACTAAAATAAAAATTCAGAGTAATGAAATAAAAATGAAGTAAAAAACTGCACTCTCTAAAGCCAAGAACACAGCATCCACAGGACCAGACAACATCCCAGGCTGCATTTTACATGAAGTTCAGAATGAATTGGCTCCCCACCTAAGTACCATGTTCAATCATAGCCTCACATCATGCTTTGTACTCACTGAATGGCACACAGCAACAGTTATCCCACTCCACAAAGGTGGAGCCACCATGGACCCTGGGAACTATCACACTATTAGCCTGATGAGCCTGATCTGCAAGGCCATGGAATGTATCATCATGGAACTTATAAACAAAGACATTGGTAACCTCCAAACTCTGGACCCCACCCAATTTGGGTTTGTGAAGGGCAGATCATGTCTCCTAAACCTGATAAACTTCTTTGAAGCAGTCACCAAAGCTGTAGATGAGGGTAAGGTGGTTCACACAGCCTATTTTGACCTCGCCAAGGCCTTTGACACCATCCCCCACTCTGGAATTATAGATAAACTCACTAAACTAGGTATAAATCCCTACGTCACAAGATGGGTTGCCAACTGGCTCACTGACAGGACCCACACTGTAAAAGTTGCAGACTCCAAATCCTATTTCAAACCAGTGATAAGTGGAGTATCACAGTGTTCAGTCCTGGGTCCTCTCCTGGTTGGTATCTAATTCTCTGAAGTACAGGCTAACACAAAAGGTCTCTGGCTACCTAAGTTCACAGATGACTGCAAACTAGGAGCCATAGTTGAGTCCCCAAACAATGTGGACATTCTACAGAAGGGCCTCACTGAGACAGATGCCTGGTGTCAGAGCCATAACCTAAAGTTCAATGCCAAAAAGTGTATTGTCATCCCCTTTGGTAAAAACTCTGTACCCATGAACTACTACATAGGTGGCAGTCTACTTAACACTGAAAGTGTGATAAGAGACCTTGGGACCCGGGTGGACAGTAGTCTCTCCTTTGTTAATCACATCGCCACAGTGGTCAGGAAATCCTTCTACATGGCACACCTCATTATGAAAGGGTTCTCATCCAGGAAAAAAGAGGTCATTGTTCCTCTCTACTTGTCACTAATTAGACCCATTATAGAGTACAATACACCTTTTCGGATGTACCTCACAAGACATCTACAACAACTGGAAAGGCCGCAGACGTCCCTCACAAAGAGGATTACTGGCCTCAAACAGATGCCCTATGCTGACCATTTAAAAAAACCTCCAGCTTTACTCTGTTGTATATTGCCTACTCCAAGGTGATCTCTGCCTAACATACAAAGCTACGTCAAACCCAGAGCTGTTGGACATGCTCCACCTAAAGAAATCCCAATCCATCCAAGCTACACACTCTAGGGACCTAAACCTTGTCACCACAATAAACGGAACATGCTGGAGGAATAGATTCCTGTCCCAGAGACTTCCCATACTCTGGAAAAAGCTGCCCATCTATATCAAACAAAGCTTCTCATTAGCAGTCTTTAAGAAGAATCTTTAATGAGTGGATGGGAAATACGAAATTCACCCCGGGGATCACTTCTCTGGTTCTGCTTGACAGGGACACAGGAAAATAACTTTTGTGGTAAAAGCCAGGGAACTTTGTTGGCTAGGCTTACTCAGGCCGTCGGGCCAATAGCCTAGTACCCACCTATAAACCTATGAACCTATAAGACATTGTCATTTTCCCACTAATCTGTTGAACAGAGAGGAATTTAAGGAATGGATAGTGGAAATTATTTGGGAGTTATTAGAGAAGACAGAAATTTCTTCTGAAAATATAGCTAGGGAGTGGGATAAAATTAAAGAGGAATTTAAAAATAGGGTGGAAATAAAAGAAAGAGAGATATGGTTAAGAAGTAAGAATTATTTAGAGGGACTGACTAAGGTTAAAGTATTGCAGAATAGGGGAAATCTCACAGAACAAGCAGAGGAGCAATTGCAGAATGCTAAACAGAAAATAAGAAATGATGTCGATAATATGCATGAGTCTAGAAAGACTGCTGTTAAGCAACTGTTTTTTGATAACTCCATAGCACAAAAACTTTTAGCACAATGACTCAGGCAAAAGGAAGTAGAAAGGATTGTTGCTCAGCTTAGGGAGCCTACAACAAGGAAGTTAACAAGAGACCCTGTAGAGGTACTAGAAATATTTCGGAAATTGAAAATGAAAATCTGTATAAAGCAAAAGAAATATGGACATCAAGAAAAGCTACAAATGGAAATGTTTATGAAAGAATTAAATATGCTAACATTAGAGGTAGATGCGGCTCAATTACTAACAGTCAGGATAAAAGAGATAAGATAAAATGGTGATGTATAACCAATCTACAGGAAAGTTCCCAGAAATAGATGGGATTCCTGTGGAAGTTTGGAAGCTAGCAGGGAAAACTGATAAACATCTGGAAGGTTTTGTTTAATGGTATTTTTGAGGGGGAGAAGCACCAATATCCTGGAAGAAAACAGTTGTTGTAATACCTAAAGATGATAAAGACTCATCAGATCAAGCTTCATATAGGCCCATTTCAATTCTAAACCCTGATTATAAAGTGCTTATGTCTATAATGACTAAAAGAATGACAAAGGTGATGCCAAAATTGCTAGACATGGATCAATGTGGTTTTGTGGAGGGGAGGCAAACATCTGACAACATTAACAGAATATTGATTATCCAGAGGGAAGCAGAATGTAAGGAAATTCCACAGTTGTTGGTAAGTCTTGATGCAGTGAAAACATTCAACAGAGTAAGATGAGATTTTATGAGCAGGGCAATAGTTGCATTTGCATTCCCTGATAAAATTATAAGGTTGATTAGGAGGATATATGAGGGAACTGAGGCAAAAATTAAAGTGTGTGGGTTCTTCTCTGATAATTTCTGTTTGAAGAGAAGAACTAGGCAGGGGTGTCCCCTCTCCCCTTTATTATTTGCATTATATTTAGAACCATTGGCAAAGAAAACAAGGGACTCTGAAATTCAAGGATATAATTGGTATGGTGGTCAAAAAGGCTGGCTTTATTTACAGATGATATTACTTTATATCAGATAAAACCAGAAAAGGAGATTTCAGTGTTGTGGAACATTTTGAGATGGTTTCAAGTCTTTTCAGGATACAAAATTAATAAAGCTAAAACAAAGGCAATAGTGTAAACTATGTACCCACACAGGAATTAATTCAGCAATATGCATATTTATGTGAACATGATAAAATTAAGTACATAGGAGAATGGATTAAAAACATTATTTTGTGACAGCTAAGGATACGTGGGAAGAGACTAAACAAAAGATAATACAACAACTGAGAAACTGGAAGCTCTGTTTTATGGCTATGGATAGCAAGATAAAAGCAGGTAAAATGTTTTTGGTCCCTTCAGTTTCATACACAGGTCAAGCATATTTTTATCAACCAGAGGAGAAGTTGTGGATTGCAATTAATAAAGAGCTAAATGATTTTTATCTGTGAGGGGAAGATGGCAAGCGAATTCTTCCAAAAGAAAAAGGTGGTTTGGGATTTCCTGATATGAAGGAGTATTTCAGAGCTACACAGTTAAGGCTTCTATACATAGTACATTAGAAAGCTATAATTCAAAGTGGAAGGGGATGATGACAAAATAGGGGGAAATTCAAGAAACAAGGAGTGACTGAGATTTTGGATGCATATCTTTAAGGACAATAACAATAACCATAAAAATATTATATTCATAAAGTAGGAGAAACTATTCTAAGTACTAAGCTAACATGAGAATGGAGAAAGAAGACTTTGCCGATAAGGATTATTCCAATTAGGGATACAGACAACAGGCAAGAAGGGGTGGAATTTATTCGAGAAAACTGACAAAGGAACTAAGGTATTGGGAGCAAATAATTAGAGAAGGAAAGGTAACAGAATGGGAAGAGGCCAAGAATTTATTTGGACTGGAGTCTAGACATTGACTTCCCTATCAAGGATTGATATTATACTGTAGGCAAAGAGAAAGAAATAGGGGGATCCTAAATGAAAGACCAGCACTGACATATTTTTATTAGAATCTAGAACAGAAGCTGTTGCTAAAAAAGGGATAATTAGTAGACCATATAAAATATTGCATGATAACTATAAGAATCAATCATAGGATAGAAAGAATTGGGAAGAGAGACTGGATAAACACTTTACAAAAAAAGAATGGGGTTGATATATGTATGGCTCCCAAATATGCAACAAACTCTAGAATATTTACAATCTTTGCTTTGAAGTATTTACAAAGGTATTTTTATACCTCAGGTAGACTCCAAAAAATGTTTACATATATAGACAGCAAATGTTGGAAGTGTGATGGGAAGGAAGGAAATCAGTAAACTCCTGAAGGAATGTCCTCACACAACTGGATAGATGGTGAATGAGGACAAAGCCACAGTTTGCTCTCGCAGGAAAGGCAAATCTGAAAGAGTTGGTGATCCTAGAGGCAACTTCCATCAGACAAGGCATGAAGCCAGAAAAGTATGCCTTGCACAGTGGCAGAAAACTGCAATTACAGTCCACATTAGCATTCAGAACAAGGGTCATTTTTTTGGCAGAAAGCATGCAGTTTGGATAAAGATCTGGCATACACAGAGAAAGATGTGAACATGCCAAGGTAGTGAAAGGAAGTTAAAAGACAGCAAATAGTCTTAAAAGACCATGATGCAGGAACTTAATATGTAGAAGAGATCAATGATGTTTCTGCTAAAGCAAAAACCCCAAAGCCAGTGAAGCTGAAGGTAGACGTGCAACCCAGACAAGCTGCATCAGCATCACAGACACATCCTTTGCAACAGTCCAGCTACAGAAGATGGCCAGGCCACCTAAAATAGCAATGCCACAGCAAAAACATTATGTTCCAATCAGACGTAAAGGAGCACTATGGGAAAATCTATAGATCAATTAGAGTAGAGCACACTGTGTAAGCTGATAGAAGGGAGAAAACTAGAGACATTGGGAGAATATGGAAAACTCAGACAACCAGAGGTTAGGACTGAATCCTAGACCTTGAAGCTTAAGAAGCAGAGATCTTACATTAAGCCACAGTGCTGCTCACACACGAAAGAGAGTACTGGTAAAATCCTTCTGTAATAGCTCTACCTGGGAAATGTTACAAACTGCATCACCTGAAACTTGTAACTCAGGGCACATGAGCCCACCAAATTCCCAAGCACTTTAGTGTAAATAGAGGGTGTGAGGAAGGGAGCACACACACTGGATCCAGCATAACAAGCACTGGACCATGTTTATAAGTCAAAGGAGGTTGTTAAGAACATAAAGAAAATCTCTTAATGTTCACTGGTCCACAGCTTTAACTCTGAGCTCCTGATCTTTCTCACAGTGTGCTAGGATATTGGAGGCCAGAAAGAATAAACGGACCTCCAAAGGATGGGGATTTGATGGTCATATGAATAGGGTCAAGCTAATTATAAAAATGTGGCAAAATAATTTGGTACGGAGGCAAAGACACAGAGGTCTATAACAATGATTTTTTTCAACATATAAATACAGCCTTCTTTGATGCTTCTTCTTATTCGGTAGGTAAATCCTGTAGTTTCTTCAAAAGGACTCTGTCTGAGTTGAGTATGTTTGTGGGTTTTAATTGCTCCTAAAGTTTATAGCATGTTTAGTTATGGATTTACATTTCAGAATATTTAAGATGTTTCTTGTGAGATGGTTTCCAATTATTGTATTAGTAATAGGAAAGAATAAGTGAGTGTTGGGGAGTTCTGCAGGTTCTGAATTAGTGAGTGAAGTAAATTTTTTGGTATCTCATGATGTTTAAGTTATATCATTTCAGAATCGTTTTGGGAAAATATATGCTTGTTGGCTATGGTTTCATATTTTCTTTTTGATATCTAGGATTTTGTTTCCTGGCAGGCATTTCTTTTATATTTATGAACATTTTAAATTCTTTAGGTTGACTGTACAGTTTCTAGTTTGTGTTCTACTAGTGCATACGAGTTCCAATGGCAGCAATCATCATCCAAGGTTGTGGGAAGGTTTGAGTCACAATATTGCCAGAGCAGTTTGGTTAATTATGTGGGGGAGAATTATTATTCTACTGTTATGTCAAGAGTTTGTATTATGTAGATGGGGTCAAATTACTGTTAAAGATGAGTTTGTATTATGTAGATGGGTGTCAAATTACTGTTAAAGATGAGTTTGTATTATGTAGATGAGTGTCAAAGTATTGTTAAAGATGAGTTTGCATTAGCTAGATGGGGTCAAATTACTGTTAAAGATGAGTTTGTATTATGTAGATGGGTGTCAAATTACTGTTAAAGATGAGTTTGTATTATGTAGATGGGTGTGAAATTACTGTTAAAGATGAGTTTGTATTATGTAGATGGGTGTGAAATTACTGTTAAAGATGAGTGTGTAGTATGTAGATGGGTGTCCAATTACTGTTAAAGATGAGTTTGTATTATGTAGATGGGTGTCAAATTACTGTTAAAGATGAGTTTGTATTATGTAGATGGGTGTCAAATTACTGTCACCAAGGATTATCAGCTGTTTTCTTTGATTGCTTGATGATATTTTTGCATGAGGTACCCAAAGAGTGACTGCAGTGTAGTGCAATATAGAGACAAAATAGCTAGAGCTTTTAAATTAGCCCACATGTATTTCTAATGACAGATTCTCTGCCAGTAATGGTTGGA
Source organism: Protopterus annectens (assembly GCF_019279795.1). Classification (NCBI taxonomy): domain Eukaryota; kingdom Metazoa; phylum Chordata; order Ceratodontiformes; family Protopteridae; genus Protopterus; species Protopterus annectens. The sequence continues at coordinate 349,683,986 of NC_056738.1, forward strand.
TGTTATGTTGAATGGAATAAGCAATAAATATTGGATTTTTCCAAAAATGCTACATCTTTTGCTGATTAGCAGATTCCATCTGTACAGAATATACCATGTCAGCATCCGGTATATGTAGTTTGGGTCAGAATTCAAAAACCCCATGGATGTCATGTCAGTAGTGATAATAGTAATGTGTATTTGCTCTGCTTGGTTCACTATGTTTTGTGCTTGCAACTGTTAATTGATATTCAAGGTGTTTGCTCTTTTTTCATAAACAGTCTGTGAAGTTGCTTGCAGAGTTGGGTGTTTTCCATTGGTCACCTTCAGTAGATCTACACCCTAGTTACTGTTGTGTTTCAATTGAATTGTTATATATAAATTTATGGTGTGTGTGTGTGGGGGGGGGGGGGGGGTTGAAGTCCCCACACTGGGAAATGTAGTGGCAGAGGAGCTCCCCTGATGAATTGTTTTTTTTTGTGCATGTGTGTCTGTGTTGTGATTATTTTGTAGTGGGTATTTAAGGGTGGCTCTGTTGGCTGGGTTTGTTTATGAGGACTGAGTTTTCTAACATTCTTAGATGTGCTTTCAAGTGTTTTGAAGACGGCACCTTCATGTTTTGTCACAAACGTTTTGAAAGCTATATCCTTTGTCATTCATTCTTTGATTTTTTATTTTATTTTGGTCTTACATTTTCATTTCTTCTGCCATTTGATTTGAGTGATTGCTCATGTATAATTATGATTTTTATTTGTGTCAATATTTGTGAGTCATGCATGTGTACACACACTCTCACTCTATATAGATAGTCACTTTCTTAAAGAATGGCCCATTTGTTGACATTAGTAGTAGCCTGAAGTTCAACAGTATCAGTAGATGAACATTTTATTGATAAATCACGGCAGTGCCTCCTCCATTGTCAGTGACCGTAACTGCACATAAATGGTGTGTTGACTAGACATGACTGAAGTTGTCCTACATCTGTATATATTATCTTCAAATGTATTCCTCCGGTACTCTGAATATTGGAGCAACATCATCTAATTTAACAATGCTTATGTCCATGCCTCTCAACTGTACAGATTTTTTTCAGAATGTTCAGATTTTTGTCCCATATTTTTGTTCTGTTTCTCATAAAATTGTAGTTTTGTGGCAAATCATTGAGAGATGAAGTCAGACAATAATGACAGATATTTGAGTTTTAGACTTCATACCCTTCAGAAAATTCATGCTAATGCAAAACCTGTTATTCTATCAACTAAGTTTGTAAGGGCAATATTTAAAAAATGTTCCTTTTTTGAGCCTTTGCCCCCATTATTTATAGCTTTGTCCAGATTTCTTTCTCTATGAGGTTGAAAGGTATGCATATGTCCAATTGACAGAACCACAACATCCACGATGTACACAGCTGTATCCCCTAGGGCATAGCACTTTATAAACTAGATGTTGCATAATCATCATCATCATAGCAATGGCTTCCCCCCTAATAATGATGCTATGCAATTTCCCCCAGGGACTGTCGGTAACATGTACACGGTCATGAAAACACAAAGACTGAGGAATATGCTCAACACAGACTGACACCTGTATATATGTGAGAAGATCCACAACTGGAAAAAAATATTGGTGCTGTAGATTTAAGTTACAGTCCAGGTTCAAGAGACAAGCTGTGACCACTCCATCAGTTTCATGTGAGTAATTAACAACTAGTGATCATATTCATGTTTCTGACCCAGTCGAAGTACAACACAGTAAGGTCATGCACAATTTAAAATGAGAGCTGAGAAATCACTTGTGAAAAGCACCAGTGATGTAGCTACTGACTTAGTTATGTAGGTCCAGTTGCCACCAGCAAAGACTCCAGTGCTGGCAGTTAATTGCCAAAGGCATAAACTAGAAATAGCAGGTATTCCATGGGTAGTTGGAATTAAAGATGTCAATATGCAGTACTGGCAGCCCAAACATGGTTCCTTTTTGCACTTCTCTGCCACTGATGCTGCTACCAGTTCAACGGTTTTGCTTTTGACTACAGCACAAACCACAAAACTTATTTGATTTATGTTCGGTGCTATCTCAGTAAGCAAACAGGGTGTAGGCAATTATTCACTATACATAGATTTATTAATTCATCTCTTGGATGTAAGTTGGCACTTTTTGTTTATGTTCTGATGTCCAGTAAGTCCTTTAAAGCATATAATTTACCTTGAATACTTTTTTTGGGGAATATACATTGATTGACTATGCCCCCGCAGTAAAATTTATCTTGTGTGATTTTGAACAACCTGCTTTGAGTAGTATAAGGCAGAACATCTCTAATGTGGACATTAAAGGATGCTCCTTTTACATTGCATAAAACATATGGAGGAAAATCCAAGAATGTGGTCTATCAGTTAACTATGGGTCTGACATATGTAAGCAGTGTGGTGCCTCTTTGTTTCCTGTACCCATCAGAGATCTGTCTACTGTTTGATCTTCTACCTGTAAATTCCCACAGGAAGCTGCCACCTTACTAAAGCACTTTGAAGAGTATTATGCATATGGCAGATGTGGGAAAATGACTACAAGGGATTCCCTCTGTGTATGACTCCCACCTTTATTATCCCCATACCATGGAGTGCTGCTATATTAAATGATATGGGACTGCCATGGACCCAAAATGCTGTGGAGGTGTGGCATAGTAAGGTACAGATACTTCCTAGGAAGAGCACTGAGTGGTCCTAGGACAGTGTTCTGCACTATAGTAAAGAACCAAGATACAGTGGAGGATGTCTATGCATGATTAATGGCTGGGGTTCCAACACTGAAGTGTGCCATGGTCAATAAATACAAGTCAGCATTGCTCTCTGTCCTAGCAAACAAATGACACCATTCATTTCCCAATGATGTCTCCATCATTGTGTCTGCTCTACAGCTATGATACATAGTTGACAGTCAAATGCTGGTATTATAGCTCTCCTACGTAGTACTTTGTACAGTGCTGATGGAGCACAGCCACTTAGCAGACTATGTTAGTCTGTTTTGATTTTGATTTGTTAGTCTGCACATGAGCTTGGACACTTGCACTTTTTAATTTTTGTCATCAGTATGGGTGGCACTGCACATCAAGAATATTAGGGGAAAAGCCTAATTTAACATACAGAAAAGGTGCAAATTTGAAAGCTCTACTTGAAAAAAAGAGGAGTATTAACCAGAGTAGGACTTATGGAATGTATAAAAGTGGTTCATGCCAGCAATGTAAATTCATACATACAGATAATAAAGTTACTATTAGGGAGAGAACATATTATGTCAATGGCAGATTTAATTGTGAAACTAAGGGAGTAGTTTATACAGCTTGCTGCGACCAATGTGCTGCGTATTACATTGGCAAAACGGAGAGGAAAATTAAGCAGCATATTTACGAACATCAGTATGCCATCAGTAAAAGAGATACAACAAGTGCATTAGCTAGACATATTATTGAGTTCCCCAATCATAAGTTTAAGTTCACTATACTACAACAAAGGCAAGTAGATGTAAGAGGGTGGCCTTGGCAATTACAACTAGAAACAGATGAAATCATGTGACAAATAAGAACAGTGGCCCACATCCTTCCAGGTCTCAATGAATATGTTTCTATTAAAAGTATTTTGAAATTATTAGCTTTACGAAGGTAAATGACATATTTCATATAGAAAATACAAGATATAATACATTTAAACATAAGTATATTTGGCTTTAAGGAGGTTAGTTCCATGTTCACCTTATTATTAAGAAGAAAACTCTTATCATCTAGCTTATAATATGAACAATTAAGGGCATTATAGTAGTAATTTGCATATACATTATGTTATTTAATTTATTATAATGGCTTTGGAAATGGCTTAATATATTTTTGCCTAATAGCTTTAGCTTTTACAATGAGGTCATTTGATACAACAAAACTATAAAACATAAAATATAAACTAACTTTATAAAATGCATATTTTATGGTGCCATGAATACAGTATATAATAAGTAGTGGAACATATCAGTTGCTTTTAACACTTATAATGCTGTTTTGGTTTATTTTATATGTATTTTTTATTTACTATTTTGTAGGTTGATTTTTATTTTTATTTTTATTCTTATAATTTGAGTATGAGTGATATTTAATGTTCAATATGATGATATTTATGGTATTAGTACATTTTATGATGTGTAGGATGCTCTGGATGATGATATTAATATAGTATTGTCATATTTAAATATATATACTTTCAAATTTTGGCTTAGTAACTGGTGGTTTTCCAACTATGGTATTTTTGTGTATACAAGAATTGGTCTTTAACTTGTATCTCTTTAACGATAGTTTAAGAGACAACAATTTAATTGATTAATTGCTTTAAATTTAGTATAAATTATTTGTTATTTAGATGGTTTGTTATCTGAAGAAGGGGAGGCACTGACCTCACCGAAAGTGCTAATAAAATTGGAATTCTTAATACTACTTGGATCTCGCTCAGTTTTTCACCCACTTTTATTGGTTTACATCAAGAATATTTGAAAAGATGTGTTTCCCCCATAATTATGCCTGCCTGCTTAATTCATTTCAGCCTATGTACTTTTTTTACCACATCTCATCTGCCAACCATAGTCTGAAAGTTTACATTGATAAAAATACATCATCTTGTCAGTGAAAAGACGTTCAATAAGTTCAGGGATATAAGATGCCATTCAAGAAAGTGAAATCTCAATAAATTGATGTACACATGTACACACGTATATATATATATATATATATATATATATACATATATATATATATACACACACACACACACACACACACACACACACACACACACACACACACACACACACACACACACACACGTGTGTGTGTGTGTGTGTGTGTGTGTGTGTGTGTGTGTGTGTGTGTGTATAGAAAATACATACATGAACATAGTCACTAATCCCAAATTAACAAGACCTTTACATCAAATCCCTGAACTTCACAGCACCAAAACACAACATAAACCACCCACAAGCCATACTAAACTACTCTTGTTCATAAAAGAAATACAGTCGCCTGTTGTGATCAGTGAAACTAATAATGAAAAGGGCAAACAAAACCCAAACTAATATCACTCTCAGACATACTCTGCTTGAATAGTGGTAATATTTGGGAAAGGGTTATTTGGAAGGTAATGTGCAGTGATGAGGTTAGGAGAAAAGCATGTATAGGGTGAGGATGTCGCATGTGTGAAACAGGATGGTAGCCAGCTAGCACCACCTTACTCACGCACTCTAAACCTAACCTGGCCCTATCACTGACATTGCACATTACTTTCTTAAAAGAAATTTCCAAAACAGTACAACTACAAAATACACACATGCACACACACACACACACACACACACACACACACACACACACACACACACACACACACACACATACAGCAGCACCATATACTAAACCTGTCCCCTTACTTTGTCCTTCTCATAATCTATCCTGTACGTACTCACACATACACTTCCACCCCTAATGCTGAATCCTTTGAGATATCTGAAAGTTGGCACATTAGCATACTAATCAAAAGCATGTCACCCACAACACACACACACACACACACACACACACACACACACACACACACACACACACACACACACACACACACACACACACACACACACACACACATTCCACAATGCTCATTTTGGTAAATCCGGTATTTAGGAAAACACGTGTTCTATAAAAAGAGACAGCAGTATACCGTGTTGAGAAGGCAACCATTAAAAAGAGTGAACTGTTATTACATGTGTGATTATATCATCAGGTATGCCGATTTTCTGTTTTTGATCAAAATCAAATTCCATTTTCATTAGATGAAATCCGGGAATTATACCCATGATTTTTAAATGTAACTTCTTGCCATTTTGGTAATTTCATTATAACTTTCATCTGTATCAGTATATACTGAATATTAAAAAAGATCCTATGCACAGAACACACAATGCAAACTGGCAGTACTATAAATCTATACAAGCAGAAATACATCTTGTAGTCAATTGGTTCTTTGGCCTGCATTGACAAATTCTGTGAAAATACTAAGATTTGTTTCTTCTTATACAGTCAGAAATGGAATTTATGGGTATTTTTACCCAGAAATAAAATGAAAATCAGTGTTACTGTATATAAATTACTGAAAAGGTAAAGCAACAGACAAAACAGTGGTCATTTTGCATCAAATATAAAATTATCAAAAACAAAAGTCATATTTTTTCAGGGTAACAAAACCCCCTGCAACCTCCACACTAACACAGAGATACAGCTTGATCTCCCATAGAAAGCACCCAGCAGGCTGAATACAAACAGAGGATTTCCATTTCTCAGCATTCAGTCTTCATCAACAGCACAAAAGCATTCACTCTTCTGAGCATTTGCTGTTACAAAATGCAACTTTTTATATAAAATGTGTGTGTGTGTGTGTGTGTGTGTGTGTGTGTGTGTGTGTCTAAAAATCGCCAAATTCCAGAACTCAAGGCACCTCTCCTAGAACCAATGCAAACTGCTGGAAACAGTCCCATAATACAGATATCTTGGAATTTGGCTAGACCCTTCTTTTAACTTCCAGTATCACATTCAAGTTATTAAAGCCAAAGTTAATAAATGACTGTTAAAGTCCAAGAAAATTTGCCACATCCTGTCTCCAGCAATAGGGAATGGAGTCCCCCTTGAAGAGCTTGAATATCATCTCCCATTCATTGTTTCTGCCTCACAAAAGGACTGTACTGCTCTGTAAACCACCTCACACATTTGTCAGCCCATTAAGCTATTCCCTAAAAGAGAGCACCACTTCCTTACTCTTTCAAAACAGTAGTGGCTGCCCATGCTACTAACAGCCTCAGGAAGAAAGCTTCCCTTTCTTTGCGCGGGACTCTTTCTAAACACTGCACCCCATTAGCAAACTCCATTATCAAACCTGAAATGTGTACAGCAAATATTTTTCGATATTGGTCCCCAAAGTTTTGGAAACCATATACAAAGTTATTAAATAATTATAACCGATCATTCATTTTGGTAAACAATTGACACACTTCCAGCTCAATCGGTCTAAATGCAATTGCTTTATCTATTCCACAAGACAGGTGAACAATACTGCTTGCACTCATCCTGCTGCCAGTTCATTGGGAAGAAGCTCTAGCCTTCGTTACTCTCCACATTAGGAAATTAAACGTACTGCAGCAGCTTCACATCCTAGCACATTACAACTTCTCCTTTCACAACATCTTACACGCACACATAGATACACCCAACTTCATGCCTTTCTCCTATAATGTTTGAACTACTCCAGATAACAAATATTACTCTTACAAATGTATTTCTCCTCACAAAGATTTTCTTCATACTCCTCTCCTTTCTGCCTTTTTCCTCCTCCAGTTTAGACACAAGAATTCACTCACCTAAAACTTTCCTCACACAACTTCCTCACTTTTCCAACTTCAGCTAATCTATACTTCCCTTTCGCCGGTTACATCCAGATATCCTTCTCTTACTGCTCTCTTTTTCTTAATCGTGCCTTTCAGCTGTACAGATTTTTTTCAGAATGTCCAGATTTTGTCTCATATTTCTGGTCTGTTCTTCACAAAACTTTTAGTTGTCTAGCAAATCATTGAGGTTTGAAGTCAGAAAATGATAGACATTTGAGCTTCAGACTTCATGCTCTTTGGAAAATACACGCTAATACAAAACATGTTATTCTATCAGCTTTCTAAGTTTATACGAGCAATATTTAAAAATTGCCCCTATTTTGGGGCCTTTGTCCCCCATTATTTATGGCTTTGTCCAGATTTCTTGTGTTAAGAGGTTGAGATGTATGTTCTTAACATACATACATATCTCAATATAAAACAGTGTGCCTTTACTAGTTTTCACAATGCAGTACAATATAGTATTACTTTATTAGAGTTTATAGTGTTTCACACTATTCATTATGCAGTATAAACACTTTTACTAGTCTATTTATTCCGACTGTTAAGAAGTTTAACACACTTTTGTCAAGCTTGCACTGGTAATCTTTAATTGTATTACACCTGCCTGGAAAATGAGAAATTGAAATTTAATCGTCTTCACTGTTAGATGATTACAAAGAAGAGAGAAAAAGTTGCACTCAAGAATTCAGAAGTTGCACATCAATTGAAGGAAGTATTTGTCATTGATCTTTTGTGCAATAAGCACTTAAATTTGTTCAAGTAAAATACAACACAAGATGCAATACATCATAAGATGCAATTTATAATATACCTTCATCAGAAGAGTTGTTTACTACTCATATTTAATATTATTTAATAATTCATATTTTCATTAATTCTGCTGCAGAAGTTATTTATTTAAAAATAACAGAAAACCTCATATATTGATATAAAACTTTTTTTGAAATACACAGAAAATTTGCAGATGTCATTAAACATTATAACTGATTTTCTGATTTTATGTCTGTGCAAGATAGATGCTACTGAAAATATAATTTGTGTAGTCTTGAAGAGTATCTGTCATGTTAAAACTGAATAGTCTTACATAATTTTATTCTGGCTGTTCAAAGAAATCTAATTCAACATGAATATTATATTACTTTCCCTTGATCGGTAACAGCATTAAAGACATGAATGGTGGAATGTACATGGATGCACAGCAACATTGTATGTACCATTGCAATGTGTGGACATTACAGCTTCAGCTCAATTCTGATGCATGTAAAAATACTAGTTTCAGACTTTGGACCACACTTGCTGTTTTCCAGGGCACTCTGTGATACTTACAGGTATTAATTGAATTAACCTTGTAGCACCTCTTTTTGAAGTTGTGTCTGTGAGTTTTATGATGCAATGATTCTGAAAAGTGTTTTAGATCATATAAACTGCTTTATTTAGATGACAGTACATAAGACTGGCCTGTTTCTGAACTGGACTGGAATTTGAGAGAGTTACAGTTAAGAGTAGGCTTGGATCTGCAGAGAAGACAGCTCTGCATTGGTCATTATTGGAAGACTTTGATTCCACTTCCCCCTTTCATGCCCTGCCTCCAGTGAGGGTCTATGACATTACATACCATGGGCACTTATACAAAATGGCTCAGCACAACAATAAAACATTGGATAAAATATAATAAACTAATACTAAAATGGCTATATAAATAATCATTCATAAATTATAAGTGTCATATGCATCTAGTACCTCAGAACTTTATGGCTCTTTCTAGTGACTCAACTAACCCTAACAGCAGTCAAATTATTTATATATTTGTTGGGTGGGGTAGAGTGCTGATCTAAGTGGACCATTTTCTTGTTCAACCTGGGGTTTACCAGGAGATAAAAAAGGTGATAGGGTAATATAAGATGATGTTTACACAAAAGCTTACACTAGCTTCAGCCAGAGCTATGCGGATCTCTCTGCTAGAACCAAAACTACATATCTACCATCTGTTACTGTACTTTATGAAGCAAAGATAATATCCATAGCACACAGAGAGCAAAGATCACAAGCTATTTTGAAATTACTGTGTGAAGGCAAAGAAATGCAGCAAAACTATTCTGTACAGTCTAAACAGAAAATAACCCACAGTAAACAATCAGGAGACTCAGATTAAATTGAAGAAGACTAAAAATACAGATACTGAACACAAATGTGATGTCATACTTTTTAATTAGACCAACATAAGGTGGTCTAATTAAAGGTATGACATCATACCTCTAATTTCTGATAGCAGAACAACATGGTATTTCTTAAAAAAAATAGTTGGTAAAATTTAGAACCCATCATTGTAAGGCCCTAAGACAACTATCTTGGTTAGACCTACCCCACCAACTCATTCTCACACAACTCTCTACTGCCCACCAAATGTACTATAAAACTGACAAAACACCTGCTTTACAAGGCCTCCTCAATCCCCATATAAGTATCTGTCCATTAAGATCCACGAATAAAACTCTAATTGAAGTAACCAGGAGTAAAAATAGCTCAGGTAACTCTCTATGCTCCTACTACATTGCTAAACTGTGGAATGCCTTACCACTTGAAATTAGAACTATAACTAGCTTAAACAACTCCAGCATCACATTAAAGCCCACCTCACCAATTCCTGAACTTGTACATGTACTGGGCATGGGTAGCCCAAACCATGGAACTAACTGATTTAAAATGTTTAATTGCATATGTAATGAGCATTGAATTTAAGCCATATGACTACCTTATGTTTTTTTTTTCTTTCTCACTGTTAATATCAGCCAGATTTTAAGTCTTCAGTTTGCTGTGCTATCTGTATATAATACAAAGTATCGTAAGTGCACTCTTATTGTATACAATGCCACTACCTGCTACTACTGTAAGAACTGTCTTCTAAAAGCATTGTTATACAAGATTATTGGTCTTGTCTCCCACTTGACCAATTGATTCTATTTTAGTCTTTTTACTGTTATGAATGTCTGTTGCTATTTTTTTCTTTATTGTATTATACGATTTTCTTTCTGCTAGCAAAATAGTTTACTAACAATGGAGCTTTTCTCCCTGGGCCTCTGCTGAAAAAGGGTTTTATGCCCAGTTGGACTCTCCTGGTAAACAAATGTAAAATAAAATAAAATAATTCTCTGCTCTGTTTTGACAGCTGGCATCCTTTACACCAAAAGAAAGCCTTTGTCAAAGGACAATTTGAAAGACTAGTGAGACTGGTCTCTGAGACAGAAACCTTTGTTGAGGAAGGGGAAATATTAAAGGACATCTTACTAAATAGAGGATACACCCTTGAATTTTTGGAAAAAACATTTCAGGAGGTCAGACCAAAAAGGATTGACCATTTGTACAAACCTCTTTTAGGTAGTAGCAAAGATGGGCGGATAAGAAGTTTAGCTAAGGATACTCATTTTAATAAAGAGCGTATTCTTATTTACCATAATGAAGCTAGAAATATTCAGAAGATTTTGAGGAACAACTGGAAAATCCTTACAATGGGTGGTTTGTACATAGAATACTTAGGATATGGGCCTATAGTGACCTTCAGGAGGGACAGTAACATCAAAAATTACCTGGAAAGGGAGAAAGTTTTAAATACTGGTAGACTGAGATCTCACCTGATGCCAAAATGTGGTAGATGTTCCTAGTGCCCCTATATTTGGGAAGGGGGATACATAATGGTTAAAGGGTATAGGAGGATTGTGTGCCCTAGGAAATGTAATTGTAAAACCAAAAACATGTATATATTGCTCTATGTTCACAGTGCTCCTCCTTTTATATTAGGAAAATGGAAAGAGCACTTAAAGACAGAATTTATGAGCACCTAAGGATGTGGAGAAGCAAGATACAAGGAATGGTTTGTGAAAGCATATTCAAAAACAATGAGGGACACTCCTTTAGCTTTTTTGTTATAGATGTAATGGAGGCAGACTCCAGAGGGGAACCATAGAAAATAAAACTTGAATGTAAGGAATCTGAGTGGCAAATAAAAATTAATACCACTGGTCCCCACCGTCTAAATGAAGCAGTTCCCCTTTCCTGATTTTTACGGTTGAAGGCACTGAGTTATTAGTTTTTAAACATTTCTAAATATTTTGATTGCGTGCACTATTAAAACTTTTGGATTGATTTGCTATCACTATGAACAGTTATTAATTTTTTTTTATTCTATATAGGGTGAATGCTTTAGGTATTAAATGAATTTTAAGGATGATATGATATACTTGCTCACACAAAGATGATATTTTGTTATTGTCCTTTAAGTTTTATGTGTAAAAAGGTAAACATTACATTTTTGCATAATAAAGTGTGTTGTAGCTTTAAATAGAGCAACCTGACAGCAACAATGTAACTCTCGCAGGTCTTTTCTGTTTAAAAAGTGTGATTTTATGTTACAGTGTTACCCTGATGGAGTCCCGTGGTAAATTGGGGATGAAAGTGCTTAGTAACAGTTGGTTTGAGAATAAATTATTGTGTTTATTCTTGAAGTTGGAATATTGTTTATTTAATTTTATACTTTATCCCATTATGGGATTGTAGCAGAGGTATGGTTCAGTATTTATCCTTTTGTTTCCCCATGTATGTTTTCTGGCTCTTGGTTCATATTTTTCTGGTTACAGCATACATATTTCCATTCTCTATACTTCTCAACTGTCCAGATATTTGCCTCTTATTTTTGGTGTGTTCTTCATAAAAATCTGAGGTACTCTGACAAATCATTTAGAAGTGAAGTCATTAAATAATGCCAGACATTTGAGTTTGAGACTTCATATCCTTCAGAAAATGCATGCTAGCTCAAAAACTGTTATTCTAGCAACCTTCCAAGTTTATAAGAGTAATATTTAAAATCTATCCATATTTTACCCCCAATTAAATTTTGGCTTTGTCCAGATTTTTTGCACTACGAGGTATGCCATTCTCACTGGATCTACCACATTTGCTCAATAAAATACTCAGGCAACAAAACCAAGTCCATGGTGCTGAAAATCTAGGAATTCAAAAAACATTTTGTCTGCACATAAAGTGATAAATTCACACAACATAATGTACTCACTTAGCTACAGTATTTTTGTGACGTTAACCTCCCCACACACCCCATAAAGAACATAGAACTTAACACACTCTGTAAGTCTAATTCTAACCCAAAACATATCATAACCTAGTCTTAAACTTAATTCTAATCTTAACGTTAATCTTAACAGTAACAAAAATCTCCGTATTTACCCTAACCTAGACCTCATCTCTAACCCACCCTAAAACCATTTACTTCTACAAGCACTCCAGGAGGATATTCAACTAAACGGCTTTTCATTCAGTATAAACAGTTAGTCAATTTGCATTTAGTACATCACTTGCAGAAATGGTATTTGTTCAAAAGGAATCAACCAGACTTCTTTCTATGAAATGCCATGTAGACAAGTAACATACAACATTATTCAATTTATTTTTCATACCGAATTGTGACGCACCAAGAATTTGTTCAATATATCATTGTGCTAGTATAATCTGAGTAGAGTTGTGGCAAGTTTGCAATCAGCTCCTGCTTTTTGCAGGCATCACTATAATGATTTCCAGCTAGATGAGTGAATCCTGCCTCCATCTCCAGTGTGTCTTTTAGCCAATTTTATTTTGCATCCATTGTATAACTCATCTGTTATATTTCAGTGTATGTTTAATTCAGTGATGTAGTAATGTGGAAACATAATTTCAAACCTGTTATCAAAACCCATAACTGTGATGATAAAGGAATAATTGTTTGCGAAAATGATTTTAGACATTGATCCTGTTTTATCCAATTGATTGTAGCAGTGGCACAAAGTACTCTGAATGCTTGTCATTGTTGGAGTTCTACATTTAGCTATTTATAGTTCTGAACTTCCAGTGTGGACCATATATCAGCCTGTGACTCCTTCTTAGCTGAATATGAATATCTCATGGCACTTGTCTGCCATTACACAAAATGCACTATAACTATTGACTGCCAAATAAAAGTAGCAAGCACAATTGTCACTCTTCTGCCATTACACAAAAATCATACCTCTCAACTGTACAGATTTTCACAGAATGTCCAGATTTTGGCCACATGTTTTTGGTCTGTATTTCATAAAATTGTGTTTTTTCTGGCAAATTTGTAGTAAATCATTAAAGACTGAAGTTAGAAAATAATGACAGACATTTGAGTTTCAGACTTCATATCCTCCAGAAAAAAACATGCTAATGCAAAACCTGTTATTCTATCAACTTTCTAAGTTTGTAAGAGCAATATTTAAAAATTGTCCCTATTTCTGGGCCTTTGTCCCACTTTTATTTTTGGCTTTGTCCAGATTTCTTGCTCTAAGAGGTTAGGAGGTATGCACAAAATGCACTATAAGACTGCCAAATAAAAGTAACAAGCCCAACCGGCACTCTTCTGCCATTATACAAAATGCACCATGACTATACTCTGCCAGATAGAAGTAACAAGCATAATCTTGTGCCTGCATGCAGCACACAACACCCATAGTTTATGACATATGTTTTAGGTTCTATGTCCTGATGAATGTTTAATTTCACTGCACAATAGGCATTATTTCATGAAGTCTCATAGTATGACTTCAGTATGTAAATATGAACACTCTAGACAGCTGTAAGTATTGTAAAGAAGCAAGAATGGGTACAGAGCCAAATAACATGTGTTTCAAAGGCAAGGCTAGCATAGCACAATTACTATACTGACTGCAACAAAAGTTTATGACTTGCTGAGTGCAAGAAGTTTACATTTCCAAGACAAACAACTCAGTCAGCTGTAGGCCTGCTGTTTACTTTGATCCTTGAAACAGAAAGTCAGAGAGGCCTAGCATGGACAGCCTGGAATATTTAGAATACGTAAATAAAGCAGGGAGCTCATGCAGTGAACTACAAAATGAGTGTGTATTTGTCTTACTATTTATTGCTTCCTGTTCCATATTCAGTCTACTTTATCTAATGCCATTTTCAGCATGTTCATATCTGGATTTCTATTCACTATGAAACAAATAAACATGAAACAATAAGTAATAGCACTAAAACCATAAAACCCACAGCAGGGATGAAAACTTGGTATTTGGGTTACAGGTGTAGTTAGCTGATGTCTGTCTTATAAAATTAAATTCTACACTTTAGTCATAATGAGCAATACTCAGAATAACTGCAGTAAATTAAAGGTTTTCATAGGTGCCATAATCCTAATTCTGTAAATTGTTTCTGAAAACAAGATGCAGCTAACTTTATAGTACATCTTATGTCTGTTGCAAAGTATGTCTGATGCAAGACATGCCAAATGAATTTTGCATCCAGAAAGAATCACAGATGCAAGATCAAAATATGAGTAAATTAAACTGAAAAACGGAAAGTCACATCAGAGAAGCTTGAGCAGAGTGTTTTGGAAATGAGTTTTATTTTTATACAGAAGTCAAACGAGAAAGGCAAATATTGCTTTATTTCAGTAAAAACAAGTACTTGCCTTTTCTCTGAGCAATGCCAACCTTAATAGTTATTATAATGAGTAGCAGAGTTGGAGTTGTAGAGCCATGCATCCTCCCCACTTAACATACTTGTTTTGGATAATTGCCCATTCACAGTTTTCTCAGCACTACTTTCTGCAATCACTGTGAATTGTATGTAGTTTGTTAGGACAGCCATCAAAGGTATGTATAATAAAGATATTCAGTGTTGAGAATGCAAATTATCTTTACATTATATGCACATGAAATTTTGTTCTGACAAGACCTATAAATAGCCAGTCGAGGAATGAAACTGTGTCCATATATTGTGAATTCCATGAATACTGTTTTGTATTCCATGCATTGCACTGATAAATAAAGGAGGGCAAAACAGACATATACATGGAAGAAATTCTGGTGCACAAGATACTGCAGGAAAGGAACACCTAGTCAAGTATATATGAAGCTCCAAATAACAGCTGATAGGGCAAGCAGGGTGTCTACTATGGGTCAGTAGAATCATCTGCAACATTTGTTAATAAAAACATGTCCCACAAGAGTGTATATGCAATGGAGAAGAGATCTTGGTCTAATTAATGAGCAAAGTGTGGCACATTAGGGGCTTAGACTAATTACTGAATGCATTCCAAAGGGGTGGCATAGCAGTTGTGGCTATTCAGTGATAGCAGATATCCGTGAAATCATGAATCGTGCCAAATTTTGCAACCCAGCAATGAGGTTAGTGATATAGTGACGCCCATTCCATTATAGTCAGTTTGACTGAACACACCAATGGATGACTGAAATTGTGATCATAATGCCAAGAGTGACTGTGCAGCAGTGCAGTATTATAGCCCATACACATCGCACCTGCTGTGTGTAACATGCTGCACAAGCAGAGTGCTATGCATGCAAGTAACTAAGATCAGACACTAAACATTGTACACTGTTGTCACACTGTGGATATTGTGGTCTAATCCCACAGCAGTTTGGATGACAAAGTAAGATGACATGCATAGCATTTACCAATATGCCATGACATTAATGGACAGATGCTGCAGAACACTCTACATTATATGTCACATGTGTGCTGCCCTATAGCTGAGGAATACTGCAATGTTGTAATATTCCACTCCACTGTGCCATAAACATTTTGAGTATGAAACATGACTGTCAATCTTTGTAGGGCTGAAGAACCATCCATTGCATTACATGTCTGCATTCATTATTAGTTTGAAATAAAATACAATTTCAAATATCCACTCCCACACCCCAGGTCCATCATAACAATATTAACATACAAAATTATCCCAAAATATATGCCTTCCATAATACTGCTTAAATTGTATTTGTTGCAGCAGCTTTTATACTGCTTAAATTGTACTTGTTGCAGCAGCTTTTATACCTGCATTTAGCAGGTTTATTTACGCCAAAAAGCAATACAGGTACTTCTATTATTACCAAGCTGGTGCTACCTGCATAGAGAACATTCCATTTTAGGAACCTGAGAGGATATCTTATCTCAGCAACAAAGTTTTATTTATTTATTTTTTTTAATTAATTTGTTTATTTATTTATTTATTTTTTACAATAAACATATTCATGATGTTTTTTATTGTTCTATAGATGTTTACTTACAGAACTTTGGCACATTTTGTTATACAATTTTTTTCCTGATGTGATATTTCTTGAAAATTGCTGTTACAGGGTCCCCACAGGCTGTGCTACCACCAATATCACAAAAGCACAAGAATTCTGGGTGTGGGTCTACTTCATATTATCGCATTTTCACTTACCCAAAAATTACATTCACAAGACAATGTCACTGAAAACATATTTTAATGGACACCTGGATCACCGAAGTTGTAGTCTGGGAAACTAACCACTTGGCCACCATGAAAAAAAATGAACTGAAGCAAATCAAACCTGCCCAAGTGGGGGGCTACACCCCCAACACCCCCAAGTAAATAAACAAACTCAGAGATTGCACTATAGTGGAGAAAAGGGCAAAGATCACCATGGTGGCCAAGTGGTTACTTCCTAGAGAACAACTTCGGTGATCAGGTATTCATTAAGTAAGCTTTTGGTGAAGTTGTCTTGTGAATCCAATTTTCGAGTAAGTGAGAATTCAATATAACAGGTAGACCCCTCAGTGCATATTTCCTGATGAAATCAGGTGCTACAAGTACAGCAGTAAATATATAATACTATGAAATTTTTTCAAAGTATACACTGACATAATGGAAGTCTATTTTTGTTTAATTTTGGGGACATAGCAATACCCAACAGCCGCAAAGTGACACAAACACAGTGCACACCTTAGAGGCATATACTCCACAAGTTACAGGACAAAGAGTATAGTGCAAAATTTTACATCAAGTACATTTCCACAAAAGTGCAAGAATAAAAAAAGTTTAAATGGCTTATCTAGTCAGTCATTCAAATTTATTTTCAAGTAGTTTTCAAAAGGCATGCATACAGATCATATAATAATACAAAGGTGTAGCCACTATTTTTTTTTTGTGTTTTAGTTTCTAAAAATGTTGGCACAAATAAATGTTCTTATTTAAATTACATATAACTAAAAAAATGTTCTCCTTTTTTCATCTTACTTGTCAAAATGCCTAATTTGGTCTACTGTACCTTCAAGGAAGCAAAGTCAATAGAAACGTGTTTGATCCTGATATAGTTAGGTTAAAATATCCTGAAGTTCAAAGAGATTGCCTATTTAAGGGCTTCAAAAAATACTACATTAATTTCCTGTGAAATAATTTGCTTCAGTTTGCAAAATATATTAGAGTATGCCAATGAGCAGTCAGTCATGACACATTGTGGCAGTGCAGTTTATTTAGAACTGTATTTAATTTCAAGATAGTCATAAATGCAGGCATTTCGTACAATGGATAGCAACTCAGCCCCCATGGTGACACTGAAGACTATAGTGAGGACCAGAATTTACATGTAATTATACTTGGAAACAAGGAGAGAATGGCATCTATGGAAGGCCATTACATCACTGTTCAAGTGATACAGCTCAGAAACATTTCCACTTTCTAATCAACAAATGTGGACATCAAGATATGTTTGTATAACTGCTATAAAAGGATGGTGTCATAGGTTTCATTAGCAATAGTCTTGGGATGCATACAGAATGACAATATTGTTAATCAAATTCCTTTCAAATTCCTATGCTACTCAGTCCTGTGTGGCACTGTAAGAAACACTCAGATTGTCAACTAATGGATTACATTTTACATTTCTCCTTCTTCTTTTGGGACCAGAATTGATAAGCTTATGCAAAGCAAGCACTGAGGGGGTTGTAAATGATTAACCTGCCAATTATTTCATTGTAATATAAATTAATTTCATTTCCAGGTAGTTTATTTATGTGGCCAGTATTGTTTTTGATGGGTTCTGTATGTGTTTGTTTTGTGTTCGTTTTTATACCAAGTATAAATTTGAATTTAGAGACTGTTAGGTTGTTTTGTGTGAGTATATATATATATATATATATATATATATATATATATATATATATATATATATATACATATACATATGTCCTTGTAGAATATCTCAGTTTTAACTGCGGGGGGGTGGCAATGGCATCCGGATGACATATGGCATCCGGATGACATTTCACAAGCTGCCTTCACAGCTAAAGTAATTGACCGACTGCTGTGAGTATTACAGTTTCCAGGCTCCATGCTAACACTAACTAAAGTAACTGACCAGCTGCTGTGATTATTACAGTTCACAGGCTCCATGCAAACACTAACAAAGTAATTGACCAACTAGTGTGAGTATTACAGTTCCCAGGCTCCATGCTAACACTAACTAAAGTAATTGACCAACTGCTGTGAGTATTACAGTTCCCAGGCTCCATGCTAACACTAACTAAAGTAATTGACCAACTAATGTGAATATTACAGTTCCCAGGCTCCATGCTAACTGATCCTCATTTGATCTCACCCTCCTTCCCTCCCTGGGCCTAACATTGAGTGCTAATGAAGTCAACTTCCTGAGGAGTTTGAGAGTCCATCTAGTAAAGTGTCACTTGTGGGGTTCCAGGAAAGGAGTAATTAGGGGATTCAGGGATGGGTAAGCACAGAAGTTGGGAAGAACAGCCTGCAGCAGTGTTGAGTTTGAAGGGGAGTAGGTAGGAATAAAGATATATATTGCTGGACTGTACTTATCTTTACATAGAGATGTATTTCTTGCTTTTGCGTTTTCAAGCCTTACTGTATTTTATGTTACAGTCCGCATCTTCCATATTATATTACTGCACACGATTGTCCAGGTCACACCTGAAAAGGGTCCTTGGACCACTATACTTACCTGGTTCAATAAAGATGAGTCTAAAGGTATTAAGGCATACGGCTAGTCATATGCAGGGATAGATAAGAAAGGTTATATATTTTTGACTAACATAGCTGATACAGTTCTGTGGGGTATTTAAAGTATCCACAATGGTACAGACAAAGATAGAAAGTGGAATATCTGTGCTATTATGTGATATTATTTATTTTATTTACTTATTTATTTAATTGCATTTGTTTACCGGGATGGTCCACTGGGCCATAGTGAGCCCATTTTCAGTGGAGGCCCAGGAAGAAAAGCTCCACACTAAAATGAGCAATATATAATATAAACAATACACAATACATAACATACAATACAGTACAGTAGATCAGCATCATCAGTACATACAATACAAGGGTCTCAGTTGACAATTTAAGATCAGAGTACAATACTAGAGCACACTATCTAGGATAAAGTGTAATATGCAATTAGAATATAACAAGCTAGGATAATGAAGTTACTTATGTAAGTAGTTTAGGCTGAGTAATTAAGACTTCTGAAGTTATAAGTATGAATGTAGGTGATCACATATAGCAGGCAGTACCAGCACTGTAAGTAAGTTAGTCTGAGATACAAATAGATATATCACAGTAGTGATAGATGAAGGTGTGGCAGTATAGAGGAAGGAGTCAGATTTTGGGAAGTGCTGTTTTGGCATATGTGCACTGCCATAGAGAAGAAAGTTTAAAGGTACAGGATATGAAATGGGATGAACTAACAACCAGAGAGATTAAAACAAAGTTAAGAAAAGCCTCTAATTGGAAAAATTCAGGACTAGATGCAGTACCTAACTTCTGGTTAAAAGTATTAACATCTTTGCATGAAGATTTAGCCATGAGTAAGAATTATTTGTATGTACACCCCAAACAGATACCAACCTGGCTAACTACAGGGAAAACAATGCTCCTGTTTAAGAGTGAACCTGCAAGCTACCCTAAAAATTATAGACCAATAACTTGCCTTCCGATAATGTGTAAACTATACACTGGAATTGATGCTGACAGAGTTTATAGTCATTTAGAAGAAAACTCAGTTATGACAGTAGAACAAAAGGGCAGTAAAAGAAAGTCGTATGGAACAAATGATCATTTGTTGTTAAATAAAGTCATAGTGGAGAGCTGTAAAAAGGGGAAGAATTTAAGTATGGCATGGATTGACTACAAAAAAGCATTTGATAGTATCCCACATTCATGGATAAAAGAGTGCTTAAAAATGTATAAGATACAGTCTACACTGATCAGCTGCATTACAGTGACCATGAAAAGGGGCAGACCACTTTGCAATTAAGCCATGATAAAGGAAAACTTATTATTTCAGGGATAAAAATCCAATGGGGGATATTCCAGGGTGACTCCCTGTCACCGCTGCTATTCTGCCTTACCCTTAATCCATTAAACTGTTTACTTAACAGCTTAGGCCATGGCTATAATTTGGCTCCTAGAAAACAACAAAGTGCAAAGACTTCTCATCTTCTCCTTGTCGATGATTTAAAACTGTATAGCTCATCAGATGAGGAACTGAAAGCACAACTGCAAGTTGACAAAACTTTTTCAGATGATATAAGAATGTCATTTGGTCTTGATAAATGTGCAAAAGCGACCTGTAAAGCAGGAAAACTGCAGCACCAAGAAAACATCAGTTTGGGACAAGAATGTGATATAAAAGAACTTGAGCAAGAGGGAGTGTATAAATATTTGGGAACTGATGAAGGATCAACAATAAAACATGAACAAATGTGAATAAAACTTAGTAAGGAGTACTTTAGAAGACTTAAATTAATCCTGAAAACAGCATTGACATCTAGGAACAAAATCTAAGCTATAAAGCAATTTGCTCTTCCTGTCCTAACTTACAGTTTTGGAGTGATTGACTCATCCCAAAACATGCTGGATAGATTAGATAGGAAAACAAGAAGGATGCTTCATGCCCACCAAATGATTTATAAAAATAAGTGCATACCAAGATTATATATTCCCCGTACTGAAGGAGGGGTGGGCCTCCTTGAAACTGATTACATGTATAGATCTGCAATCATGGGACTTCACACATATATGCTGACTTCACAAGACTCGAACATAGTAAAAGTTTTGAAACATGAGACTAAATCTAAGATGACTTCCCTGCTTAGGCTAACAGAAGCATATCGGCATCAAGCAGGAATGGAAATCAAACCAGAAGTAGATAAATGTCAGGCAGCAACTGAATGTGCCAAAAAACAAAAGAAAGACTATAAGGTGAAGGACCAGATGTGAAGGCAAGAAATGTGGAAAAAGCATAAATATAGTTGCAAGTATAGAAAACTTCTGAAAGAACATCATGTTGATCAGGAACAAAGGCAGGAATGGTTAAGGAGAGGTGAATTTAAACCAAGAGATGAAAGATTAATATTGACTGCCCAAGATCATGGGCTACATACACTTTGGTTTACAAAGTCCATTGAACATGTGGGAGAAGCAGACAAATGTAGGTTTTGTAAAGGAGAATTGGAAACAATTGCACACCTTGTTGCTAGTTGCTACATACTAATGGCAGAAGGACTGTATACTGAAAGGCATAATAATGTGACAAGACTGTTGCACTGGAGATTGTGCAAACATTATGGTACTGAAGTGACTGAAAAACACTGGAAATATGAGCCACAAAGCATCACAGAAAATTATGAAGTCTACATTACATGGGATCATCCATTACCAACAGTTCAAAAGATAGATGCTAGAAAGTCAGATGTAGTGGCCCAGGAAAAGAAGACAAAAGTAACATTGATCATTGAAATCACCACAACCAGTGACTACAGTGTCCTGCATACAGAGAGACACAAAGGCATAATATATCAGGATTTGCAGGCACAAACAAGAGCACTCTGGAAGAAAGATACCCAGATAGTTTCAATAGTAGTAGGTGAAACGGGTCTTATAAAAAAAGAGTTTACAATCATATTTAGATATGTTACCAATACATGTAACTCCATATCCATGGTGGTGGTGCTGCGGTAGCATTGTCGCCTCACAGTAAGATGCTGTCCGGTTCGATTCTCAGTTAGAGCGTGTTCTGCGTGGAGACGTGTGAATGGGCGTACCTTCATTGAAGGTTGTGCGTCAGGGCAACTCGGCACGTAAAAATCAACTGCCAATCATTAGCGGACCGGAGTTCTGCTGTGGTGACCCCTAACCAGGAAAAGCCCAATGACACAACAACAACAACCAATACATGTAACTCCATACAAATTGCAGAAGGAGTCATCACTGGGCACATTGCAGGTGCTGCGAAGAGCACTACTGGCTGACATCAAAGAGTGAAACAATACTAATTTTATGAACTTTAATCATACTTTGGCTTAGGAATGGGGTCCATTCCCATCATGGGATGGTTTCATTAGAAACCCAAAAGATTTGGAGAAATTAAAAAAAGAAAGGTGTTGACTCAAGGACTTTTTATAGACAGCAGAATTGCTAGTAGTCCTAATTGATGAGAGGAGAGTATTCCATAGTTTTGTAATAATAAATGAGTAGAGCAGATGAGCAGCTAAGAGATTTGGTTTTTGGATCATTGAGGTCTATTTGGATGGTATTGAGTAAGTAGAGATGAAAGCCAATTTAGTAGGTGTAGTGAGGAACAGTGGTGAGATGAATATCTTTCATTGGTTACAAATTTAGCAGTTTTATTTTAGCACTTACCAAGTTTGGATTTCAGAGAGGACTGGATGTTGGTAAGAAGAGGGGCTCCACATAGAAGGGATGGTAGCAGAAAGGAAGGGACTAGGGACAGTTTTGTGGAGTGGAGTTTTGTGGCATGGCTGAGGAAGTATTTAAGTCTATAGAGGATGCCCAGTTTATTATGTGTTTTTTTAATATTGCTGAGACTATGTAGGTCAAATGTTAGATTTTCATCTATAATGATCCCTAATAGTTTAGCATTTGGAACAACTTCAATGATAGTGTTATTCTGAGAATGAATAGTGAATTCATTCTTGTTTAGTAGTCATTTTTCTTGGGGTAAATAGCATAAGTTTAGTTTTGTTGGGGTTTAGGGAGAGATGATTATTGGACATCCAAGTTTTGGTCAAAGTGAAGGCACTTTTTGTGAGTTGCTGTAGTTCGATGTGGACTTGGCAATGCAGATGATGGATGAGTCATCTGCATACTGGATGGCAGTACCTTGACTGAGAGTGGTGTGGAAGTTGTTGATGAAAATGCTGGACAGAAGAGGCCCAAATATGGATCCTTGGGGAACACCTGTGGTTGTGTTAAGGAATAGAGAGAAAGAATGTTTCGACTTGGCAGATTGTTGTGTATTTGTGAGGTAGTTTGAGAATCAGTTTAGGACTGGGGGAGAGATGCATAAATTAGAGAGTTTAGTAAGAAGAAGAGGGTGGGAGACTGTATCAAAGGCCTTAGAGAGGTCAAGAAAGAGCGACAAAAACATATTTACAGCATCCTGGGTCCAGTTAACTTTATCCATGAAGGATATTAAAGCTGGAGTGGTAGTACTGTGACCAGGCCTAAAACTATGCTGAGTAGGAGAAAGGATTTGGTTATGAAGCAGATAATTAAGCAGTTGAGTGTGAATGCATTTTTCTAACATCTTAGAGATGGGTGAGAGGATAGCAATAGGTCAAAAGTTGGAAATGTCACTATTATTGCCGCCTTTTTGGAGAGGGAGAATATATGCTTTTTTTTCAGATTGAAGGTACATGGAATTCGTGAATAGATCTGTCAAGAATTATACTGATGGGGTAGGCAACAGAGCTGGCTGATATTTGTAGGAATTCTGGAGGTAGGTTGTCAGGGGCACTAATGACAGGTTTGAATTTAAGAAGCATTTTAAACATTTAACTGCTGAATAAGACAGGTTATAATATATACATTTAAGCAGAAGCACTTCAGACTAGGCATTCATGGGTAGCTGGGTATAGCTAGCAGTACCCCTAAATTTTGCATGATGGATAGCTATCTGGATAACTCCTTGCATAATTCTCTGCAAAGTGCTTAGACTATCCAAGTTGATGTAGACTGAACAAGAAAGTAAAGCATACTGGTATTACCAAATAAATATGTTACAATGGGGCTGAAAAATGATGGACTTACCTAAGCAGGAATAAAAAGGGCCAGGTGTCAGACGTGGTTAGCACAACATTCAGGTATGAAATGGGGTATAAATGCTTCGGTAAGTCATTACATTAAGGAATGTAGGAAGCATTAGAAAGAGCCCCCCCCCACATACACACACACAGTTAATGAGCAAGGATGGAGTTTTCCTGATTATCTATCAGAAATGGGGGAAGAAGGTTTCCCTTAAGGGCAAAATGGGGATTACCCTGTGGTGGGGTTGAAAGCCATGGTGGGTAGGAGAAAGTAATTGATTATCAAGTAGAAAGGTGAGGAGTTGCTGATGTATGCATCTGTCGAGTACTTTGGGGGATTGCTATAGAGAGATAGTTTGACAGTTCAGTGGATGTGCTACCTTTGTGTAATGGGATTATGAAGGAAGATTTCCAGAGGGCTGGGATGTAGTTTTCTGTAACTGATCTATTAATTAGGATAGATACAGGGTAGCAAATGGTATCAGTTGTTATGCAGAGGTATATGTCAGGTTCAGGAGCTATTGTGGGGGTTTCATTTTAATATACTTTTTGATGGTATTTGAATGGTTGTTAGGTTGAGTTGGGGTGTGAAGCTATGGTTAGGTGGTTAGGTGGGGTGGGTATAGGTTGTCATTGTTTAAGGTAAGTAGGCTACTAGATATGAAATATTTGTTGAATTTGTCTGCAGTGTCCCTGCTGGTTTCAGATAGGAAAGTTTCTGGGGTGGGTTTTTGACTGGTTTTAGTGCACTATTTAAAATTTGCCAAATTCTTTTAGAGGTTTTGTATGTGTGGTCTGGTTTCTGTTGAAGTTGCTCTTTTCATCATAATGAACGTGTACCTTTGTATGGTTTCTGAAGCATTGATACCTATCTATCTATGTAGGATTGGGTTCAAGTTTTATGTCATTGTTTCCAGACTTTGTCTTTGTCACTCATGAGTTGTTTAGTTTGATGAGTTAGTCATGAGGCAGAATTTATTTTCACCTGCATATCTCACTGGGGCTTGTTTGTTTAGTATGATTAAGAAGTAGTTATTGAAGCGATGGACAGTTTCATATAGAGGCACATATTTAAGGGGTTCCCAGTCACATTGTTTAACTGTTGCATTTGTGATGTCCCCTCTCTGAGCCTGAATCCTCATCACTGACACTGGAAAAGGACGTTCACTTGGGGCAAAATTGGATACATCCAGTATTTTGAGGTGCAACTCTCTGTATCAAGTACAATTTCCCTTAAGAGCACACAGGGAACACACGCAGTCCAGGGTCTGGGTTTCTCTCTCTGTCTCTCCCCAGATCCCCATTAAGGCTCTCCACTGGCACAGCTTCAGAATTAAGTAATCAGCTGAGTGTCCAAGCCAAGTCCTCTACCACTCTCTCTATGAAATTAGTGCTTTGTGTCCCTGTTCCAAGTAGCTGACACACACACACACACACACACACACACACACACACACACACACACACACACTTGTAAAAGGCTTGCACAGATTTACTAGCTATGCCCCCTTCTGTCCAGATTATAAGATAGTTACCCTACCACCAGATACTCCAAAGCCAGTTACTCCAAGGCTCTTATAAGGGTACCCAATTATACTGAGTGAAATTAATATTAATAAAAATGGTAGTGTTTTGACCAATGCAGTAAGGCTTTCAGGAGTAACCACAGAGTCACCAGACAGATATGAGTACCCTCAAAGGTTAAAATATTCCCTAAAAGGACCAGCCAGAAAGAAAAGTTTAAATATATTTAATAATAAATAAGAAAATAACATGAAAATACAAAATATCTATTTACAGTAAACACCAGAGTTTCAGTCACAGGAAATATTAAAAATAACACAGCTGGAAATATTCACCAAGATACAGAAAAGCAATTCTTAATCATTCTAGATGTATTTTCCTGACTAATCTAGAGAATTACTGTTCACACTTAATTAATAGCGCAAGGCAAGATGAAGTAGGTGAGGGATCCTTCTGTGTCACTTTCCAAGAAACAGACTGCTGCTGAGAATTCAGTCTCCTCTAATATTAAAACATTATTTCTGTACAGAATGGCATCACATACATTTAGTCATCTGACTTCTTGTTCCCATGCAACCCCTCATTGCTAGAAGCTGTCAGGATTTATCACACAGGTCTAAATAATATACACACACAACTTTGCTAAGAACTGCTGCAGCTCCTGGAAGTCATAAAACAATTTCAAACCTCCACCCTTTCAGAGTAGCAATTAGTTCACCCCAATGACAATGCAGGAAGCTTCCTAGTACAGATTTTTGTCTCTGGCTGTATTCAAAAATGTGAGATAACATCTTTATGGCCTAGGCCCAGTAATTTAATTTTCTTACTATTTCTCAGAGTCAGATGGATTGAGATTAACCTTTTCTCTTCCAGTATCTGCTGTTACAATATATACATTTAAACAGTTACAATAATGCATGGACATTTCTTTTCTGCGCAGCAGAGCACACTGTGTAGTTTTACAAATACATTTTTCAACATAAGCATCTGTACAAATCAGTTTGATATACAAATGACCAGTGGCGGCTCGTGGCATCGGACTGCAGGACTGCAGCCCCCCCCCCCAGCTGTGTGAAGAAAAAGAAAAGACACAACTTGTACAATAAAATATTTTTAAATTAAAAAACTGGCTGACTTGCTGTAAAAACGAGTTTGACTGACTCGCAAAGTCCCAGAACTCGAACTGCGCATGCTCACTGCTCGGCAAGTTCTGTTTTTTTTTTTTTTTCTCTAAAGCTGGACTGTCTCAGACTGCTGTAAAGGCAGTCCAGACTGTGGAGAGTTCTGCATCAGTGTATGATGCCCAGAAGTCTGTGCAGTAACCGCACAGTAAGGTGGAGGGGGGCGGACTGCCACGTCCGCAGTCATGTATGTGACATGGATGGCTAGATGGCTACTGATTGGTTCTCGCTCTTAGTCTCTTCCCGAAAAAGAGAGCAAGAACCAGTCAGTAGCAATACTACTACCAGGGGCGGCCCATGCTATTGGACTTCCGGACTGCATCCCCCTCAACTTTAAAATAAAAATTAAAAAAATAAATAAATAGAAAAAAAAATTTTAAATTCGCGGACTTCGCGCATGCGCACTAGTCCGGACTGCTGCTGAGACAGTCTGGAGCATGCGCAGATGGCTCAGCAGCAATCCTGACTGGGAAACATGGACAACAGAGCTCCCAGAAGTCTATGCAGTTTTAAACTGCATAGACTGTCCTGGGAACTCGCTGGGGAAATGCGTCATGGTCGGACTGCAACGTCAGCAGTCAGGAATTTAGGATCTCATGACGGGCAGGGTCTGGATTGGAGTTCGCTGCAGTCTCATCAGGGGAAGATCTCGCAACAGGCAGGGTTGGATTTGCATGGGTTTTGAATAGGGATCGGATGTGCGGTGGTGGTTTACGGACAGGATTTCAGAGGTGTACTTTGGAGTTATGGACTACAGGTAAGTGTGTGTGTGGACAGGATTTCAGATTTACGGTGGTGTACTTTGGAGTTATGGACTACAGGTAGGTGTGTGTGTGTGTGTGTGTGTGTGTGTGTGTGTGTGTGTGTGTGTGTGTGTGTGCGTGCGTGCGTGCGTGTGTGTGTGTGTGTGTGTGTGTGTGTGTGTGTGTGTGCGCTGGTGAGAAAATGCCCCAGGTGCAATATACTGGTGGTTAGACTCATGGTGGTGTGGTAGGGAATACCTCAGGCTTGAACCCTGTACCTTGCATGCAGGTGTTAAAGACCTGAATTCCCTACCCACCAACATTTGTAAAAAAATTGCAGATTTTTGCCTCATATTTGATCTGATCTATTCCTCATAATATCTGTGGTTTGTAAATATTGCAATGTTTGATATTTGGTGGTGCAGTGGTAGCATTGTTGCCTCACAGCTGTAGGTTCTTGGGTTTGATTCTTGGCTGGGGTGCCTTCTTTGTGTGGGGGGGTCTGTATCTTCTCCCTGTGTTTGTGTGGGTTTGCTTTTGTGTCCTCCCATGTTACAAAGACATGTCTGCATTATTTCTTCCTGGGCCTCTGCTGAAAATTGTTTTTGTTCCAAGTCAGACTGTCCTGATTAACAAATGTTAAACAAAATTGATTTCTCCCTGGGCCTCTGCTGAAAATTGTTTTTGTTCCATCAGAAGTACAATTGACAGGCATTTGAATTTCAGACTTCATATTCTTCAGAAAATACATAGTAAAACAACTTTTTATTCTAGCAATAAATATATAGTAACACAACCTTTTATTATAGCAATTTTTTAAGTTTATAAGATGACTATTTGAAATGTGTCCTTATTTTTGGGACTGTAATACCCTGTTATTGGCTTTGTCCAGGTTTTTTGTGCTAAGGTTGACAGCTATGGCAAGAACTGAATTCACTGAATATGTTTGAGGGCTGTATTCCCTCATTACTGGGTTTGTCCAGGTGTTTTGTGCTAAGAGGTTGACAGCTATGGTGAGAACTGAATTCATTAAATGACAGCCATTTAAGTTTCAGTCTTCCTCTCTTTCACAAAGCAGCTGATTTGGTGTAGTGGTATGTTGCTCTTGACTGTTTTGCACAGGGACCTTGGCAGTAAAATGTACGGTGGTAACACAGCATTTTTCTTTCACAAAGCAGGTGATTTGGCATAGTGGTATGTTGTTTTGACTCTTTTGCACAGGGACCTTGGCAGTAAAATGTATGGTGGTAACACAGCATTTTATTCTAGCAGCTTTCCATGATTATACAAGCAATGTTTAATGTGTCCCTGGCTTTTGCCCTTTTGACCCACCCCAATAAATTTGGCTTTTTCCAGACTTCTTGTGCTGCGAAGTTGAGATGCAGTTGAGTATTGAGTAGATTTTACATGGAGCTGAGAGCTGCAGGGGAAGAGAAGTTTAGTGCTGATTATGCTAAGTTAGCTCACATTGCTAATAGCACAACAGGTTGTGTACTTGCTTTTGATGCAGAAGGATGTTGGTTCTACTCCCATAAGGGGTGAATGCTGCCGTACTGAAAGTTAAGATACTAACTATGAGCCTGTTATCAGTTTGCCATCCATTTCCTATTGCAATATTACTAGCTTATTTTTAATGTAATTTAGGCAATTTATTCATCAGGGGCATCAGACACTTTATTTTTCGATGAAGCCATGAAATATAAAGGTGATTGCTAGCAGCAACCTCTTCATTACAGATTTATTTAATGTGTAATTATTTAGATGACTTTTTTACTACTTCAGAGATTGTGCATATTTACTGATAAGGGTGGACTGTAGAATTGTGCATATTTACTGATAATAGTGGACTGTAGAAGGTTGAGTAGACTTTTATGATGGAAATGTTCTGAATTGGGCAGTTTTGTTTCATTGTTTACTGGAAAAATGTTCAAAGCAATGGTGTATCAAAGAGCACATGTATGTTTCATATGCAAAGGGGCCTATGATTTGAAAACAGCCCAGAATTAATTTTTATCTGCCACGGGTAAAATGTATTTTCTTTGATTGTGGGTTTTAATGTTGTTTCAATGAATGTGAGTTTCAACTTAAGGGCAGAGAAGTTTTAATGCCAAGTTTGTTTAGCAGATGTCTTAGTGTTTGTGCTGTAAAATGCAAAATAAAACTTTCAAATGAAGTTCAAATCATCATAGAAGTAAATCAGTATGCACATTAGTGTTTATGGTAAATGGAGTGAAATAGCAAAGTAATGGATCATTGGAATGGCTGCAGGGGGAGGCTCCATTCGACCATGGTTTTATGAGGGGGAAGGGCGGCAAACTTAGGCAGCCCCAGCTGAACTATACCTCCCGACTGTCCAGATTTTCAAAGAATGAATAGATTTTTTGCTTCTTATTTTTGGTTTGTTCCTCATAAAATTTGTGGTTTTCTGGCAAATTATTTAGGAATTAAGTCACTAAATAATGACACACTAGTTTCAGACTTCATAACCTTCAAAAAAATGCATGCTAAAGTAAGACCTGTTCTATCAACTGTCCCAGTTTATACAAGAGCAATTTTTAGTACTGTTTATATGTTCCCCCAATATATTTGGCCTTGTCCAGATTTATTGCATTAAGAGATTGAGAGGTACATGCAAATAAATTGCTTTATAGAATTAGGCATAGCCAAACCTCTCAACTGTCCCTGACTTTCGCTCAAAATGTTGCTCTTCCCCTAATGATCCCTCCACAAAATAGCAATTTTGGAAGAAAACATGGAGGGTTTATAATTAAGAAATAACTGTAATAATCAGATTACTTTTATTTCAAAAATGCATGTAGATTATTTTATTTTGTCATCTGCTCAAGTTAGTAGTACTAATATTAAATTTCCCTTCTTTGGCAGGTTCCCAGCTGTATTGTGTTGCTATTTTATATTTTTACATCGCATTTTTGGTCCATTTTTCATAAAATTGTGGGTTTTTTTGGAAAATTAGTGACAAATAATTAAAGACTGAAGTTAGAAAATAATGACAGACATTTGAGTTTCAGATTTCATACCATTCAGAAAATTCATACTAATGCAAGACCTCTATTAGCTTTCTAAGTTTATAAGACCAGTATTTTAAAAATTGTCCTTATTTTTGGGCTTTTGTCCCATTTCTTTGTATGGCTTTGTCCAGATTTCTTGCTCTGAGGTTAAGAGTTATGACAAATGTGTCAGGGCAATCACAGTCAGCCAGAGACATTTCATATTGTGGCATACTTGTTGCACCCCACTCCACCATGTAGTGACTCTGGATTGTCCAAGCAAGGCAAGGAGTAGTTATGTTGTGTAAATGTGCAGTGTGTCCCCCCATCCAAGGTAGACACAAGTACTACAGTGGCTTTTCATCTGTCCTTGATTTTGCAGAACGGTCTGGTTTCTGTCATATTTTTGTACTGTTGATTTATGCTTATTACTCAGATTTATGCTTATTACTCAGAAAGTGCCTGTTGCTCTGTATTTAAGTAGCAATGCTTTAATGACCATAAGGTATGCTTGTCTGAGATCGTAAGATGCAAGTAAGCTTTAATAAGCATACTGTTCACCATTGAAAGCCTTTCTGTTGTTGCCATGCAGAGAATACTTGACTAGATAATGTATAAGCCTTGGGTATTAAAGGACAGGATTCCATTATTTTAAAAAGCTCATTACACTTGTTGGAGACTTCCAGTCATCTCTACAGACTTTACCCATAAACTAAACAGAATGCCAATCATGTGTGGTCCATAACCTGTACAGTAATCCTTTAAGCAATGTATCTTGAGCTTGTTTCTTGTTTGCTTTTCATTTTTTACTTTGATCATGTTTTCCCCATGAAACAAGTAGATAGTTGTCAGGCAGCAGGTCTTTTTTGGATAAGAAACATTTTTACAAGTGGGGGCATCACAGAGATTTCTACTTTCAGCATGTTACTTGGTACTTTAATAAAGCTGAATATAAATTATAATTAGAACTGCAGTGCAAGGAGAAGTGGTTTGAGTTAAGTGCTTCTGGTTTTTCTTATACTTGATTTTGACTGGCTTTCCAGTAATGTATTTAAAAAGTAATTTATTTTTTCATGCCTCACAACCTTTTGCTTCCATCTAGATATTAAGTAAGCTATCATGCAGCCAATGCATTGAAATATTTTTATTCTTCTACACTTATGTTTGTCTTGACTGGACTCTCATAATGATGGTTTGCCACCCAGGGCAGCGTATTTAATTAAAGTTAGTTTTTGTGGTTTTAGCTCCTCCCCTTTCTAGCCATTCAGCTGTCTCCTGCAGCCCCCCTTTGATTTGAAGTTACCAGCATCACTGACTACTACTTTGGTTAGCTTTGATCGGACAGTGAGGCTGTGACTGAGCTGACTAATGAGACGGCATATTTTATAGTTTTTCTTATCTTTCCCTTGGTATGTATGCATTTTCTAATTATAATTAATAATAATATTATTGGAAGAAGAAGGGCTACTGGGGATGGAGTACGTAACTAAACTAACCAACGGCAACTTGGTTGAACTTGAAAGGAATCAGTCAGTATGATTCAGCTAATTAGAATAGTATTACACATGTTATTTTTGTAAAATGGTGTTTCAGGACAGTGTAGTTTTTTTATTCTTACTTTATCTCTTGGCTGAACCTAAAATCGGTTCACTGTGATCAATGCTTTTCCCCGGTTAAGAAATGTAAGTTAATAAAGGCATAGAGGCAGCATTTTATTGATGTTCAGAACTAGCAGTTAACCTGGAATGACTACATGTATAATATTTTTTTTTTCATGGCTGAAACCAACCATTTGTCAGCTTCTTCAGTTACGCGAATAACAGAGGAATATGTACCAAATATTATAGCAGAATACAAAAGGTCTTTGACTCCATGGAAAAGGAAAAACATTTTTTTTTTCAGATACAATTTCTGCAACCACTGATATCAGTCATGCTAATAGAAATATAGCTGTCACTTCTCTTCACACAGTGAGTGTATTTGCTACTGTGTCAGTGTAATAAAATATAAGTTTCTTTATATCAATAATGAGATATCTCAAACATGTGACATAAGTATGTGCAATCCATATTAGAAACAAATAAACGTGCTGACTCAAAAATATGCAAGCATGAAATATTGCAAGGTTTTCTTTTCTGTGCATAGCATGCATAACAATAATACAGTTTGGCAGTAATCATCATCAGCAAAAGCAGTTGTATCGCCCATATTTTAACACTATAAAACTGCATTGAAAATATTAATGATAGCTCTCATAATAATTACAAGGGAAATTAAGATTTTAATGAAAAAATGAAAGATGATATGCCGCTGACAGATAATGTATTCGGTCTATTTTCAAATCTTAGGACTTGTATTAAATAGGACTGTTTCTGAGAATAATTATTCACATTTTTTTATCTGCTTAAATATATTTTGTGCAAAAAATGCATTAATTTTAAATATAAGCATTTATAAATGTATTATAATACAGATAAAATGCTTTGTCAATTAGATGTAAGATGAAAAATAAATGCAACAGCTTTTGATGGGAGTATTAACCAAAGGTGGAAAGCTAGTATATGCAGGTGTGTGTTTTGGTAATAATACATTATAGAAGTAATCAATAACTGTTCAGTAGAACATTCTGTGTCCTGCCCTTTTTAACTTGCTTGTAGTGTACAGTGGATTCTGTTTACTGGAAAAGTGCTGAATTGAGATGGATGGCAAGAATGCAATGAGTCAATAAACAGACATAAACAAATGTCGCCACAAGGAAGAGAAAACGCAGGCTGTTGGTTTACTTGAGGAGAGGCACTGACTAATATGCAGAAACTGACAGACATTTGAGGTTCAGATTTCATACCCTTCAGAAAATTCATACTAATGCAAGACCTACCATTTTATTAACTTTCTAAATTTGTAGAGCAATATTTAAAAATTTTCCTTGTTTTTGGGCCTTTATCCCACTTTTATTGCAAGAATGCAATGAGTCAATAAACAGACATAAACAAATGTCTGTTGGTTTACTTGAGGAGAGGCACTGACTAATATGCAGAAACTGACAGACATTTGAGGTTCAGATTTCATACCCTTCAGAAAATTCATACTAATGCAAGACCTACCATTTTATTAACTTTCTAAATTTGTAGAGCAATATTTAAAAATTTTCCTTGTTTTTGGGCCTTTATCCCACTTTTATTTATGGCTTTGTCCAGATTTCTTGCTCTGAGGTTGAGAATATGACAAATGTGTCAGGGCCATCACCATCAGCCAGAGACATTTTAAATTGTGACATACTTGCTGTAACTTGTACCCCACTCCCTCATATAGTGACTTTCGATGTTTCTAAGCAAGGCAAGGAGCAGTTATTCAGTGTAAGTGTGCAGACAGAGTATCCCTCCATCCAAGGTAGACACAAGTACATTGGCTTTACATCTATCCCTGATTTTGCAGAATGTTCTGGTTTTCTGTCATATTTTTATACTGTTGATTTTTGCTTCTTCTTATTCAGA
Organism: Protopterus annectens; assembly: GCF_019279795.1. Classification (NCBI taxonomy): domain Eukaryota; kingdom Metazoa; phylum Chordata; order Ceratodontiformes; family Protopteridae; genus Protopterus; species Protopterus annectens. The sequence continues at coordinate 349,718,290 of NC_056738.1, forward strand.
AAACGCATGTTGTTGCAGTGCCCGTTGTTGCTTTGTTTAAGTAACAATGGTTTAATGACCATCAAGTAAGCTTGTCTGTGACTGTAAGATGCAAGCAAGCTTTAATAAGCTTTAATAAGCATTCTGTTAAAGAATTACCAAGACTGAAAGCATTTATGTTGCTGCCATACAGAGAATATTTACTTAACTAGATAACGTGTAAGCCTTAGGTACTGAAAATTTGAAATGCATATGACAGTATTTGTAATAAAGGACGTGACAGTCATTTTCAAAATTAGTGTACATACATGTAACAATGTGCTGTGTACAGTATTCAGCATGCGCCATAGTGACTGAGCACTTATTTCATGTAAATTGGTAAGCATGGCCAACATTGATCTCACTGTACCATAGCCCCACCCATTTCTAGTTGACCACACCCCTTCTCAATTCAGCTGTCTTCTGCAGCCCTCCATTTGATTTGAAGTCACCAGCAGCCACTGCAAATAACATATAATTCTTTACAAAATTCCAGCTAGCTGTGCTGGTACATGTTACACATCCACTGCCTTACTTCTCCTGGCATAGCTGGCAATACCTCACATTGTCACATCATTGAATATGGATTTATCAAAACTGGTTATGTTTCTCACAGAGCTGAAGTATAGGGGTCTGGGGAGCTTGTGGTATTCTCTGTTGATGTAGGTGGGGTGATGATCACTGACAGAGTCTGGGTGGTTGCTGACTAGATTAATTTTTGGGGGGGTTGCTTGAGACTATGCAGTCTAGTATGGAGGTTCTTTTGGCTACTTTGTTAAATCAGGTTGGTTGCTGGATCAGCTAAGTGAAATTATAAAGGTTAATGCTATGGGGTAGAGTTAGGTTTGTTAGAGGTCAATCTATTTTAAGGTCACTAAGCAGGATGTTTTCTTGGCTGAAGTAGCTAAGCAGGCTTTTGGTAGTCTTGGCACTTTGGAGGAAGGGGGGATGCAGGCAGCTACAATGATCATAGATTTCTGATTGTTTAGGTGGAGTTTGGCTATTAGTATTTCTTTACAGCTGTATTGTGGCATAATTGGGAGGTAGGTATGAAATTGTAAGATGGCTTGAAAGATGATAGTCATGCCCCCAGCCAGTTTATCGATATGGACTTTCCTAATGATGGAGTAACCAGAAAGAATGAATTATTCCTCTTTAATTTCAGGTCTTAACCAGGTTTCATTGATAACTAGGATGTGAGGTTGATGGAATTCAATCTAGGCATGACGATTTGATATCTTACTGCAGATGCTTTAGCACTGAGATTATCTATATTTAGGCTGGAGGAAGAGACTGGGATTTGCTGCATTTTAGAGGATTGTTGAAGAGGGGAATATTTATTCTGGAGGTTTGGGTGGGTTGGGTTTGTTTATATGGCACTACTGTTGGGCTAGGGTTGGGGTATACATTGAAGCTGAAATAGCTTTGGTACTTTTTTTGCACTGGAATGCAGAGTTTTGTATTTGGTGTAATGTACATTTTTGAGTAGGATTTTGTCTATGCTGAAGAGAGATGACCAGATTAGGGAGTTGTATTTGTGGACAGAGGGTAAGTAGTTTTTGTGGAGGACCTGGTTTGAGTGTAGGTAGTGCATGATTCATTAGTTAATTAGTTGTATAGAACAGAATAAAAAGGAAAAGGGAGGAAGAAAACTACACAAATATTGATATGCACCTATTGAGTAGGGGGTTGATAAGAAAAAAATGAGGACATGATCAATGTTTTCTGAATTGTAATCAATTGGCTATTTATTGCTTTTTATTGGTTGACTGTATTGGCTGGTATAGGTAGTGAAGCATCAGGTGATGTTTTGGCCAATAGAATTTGTGATATGGGGGTTGGGTGGGTCAGGTGATATGCTTTGGTCAATAAATTTAATGATCTGGGGGTACATGGGGAGTGTAGTGAAGCCACCAGAGAAGAGAGTCAGGTCCTGAGCTATTTTATGTAGAAAAATGTTTATTCATCTGTTCTGTAATCAAAATCTATTGTTAAGAATATTTTATTCTATGGCTTGTTTTTATCAGACAGGTTACAGGGTTGCTGCTTGCTATGTTTCTACACAGCTGCTTAGTTTTAGGGAGCAAAAGACTGAAATGCAGTACATGTTTTGTGTGTGAACAGGGAGAACAGTTGATGGGAACAGCTAATCAACTGAAGATAGGGCGACCTATAACAAGATACAGCAATAACAATGTATACAATGTATTGTTTAGCAGTAAGGTATGATCAGCTGGGTATGGGAGAAACTGGCTCTATTGGCATACCTAATCGCAGTTGGACATAAGCCAGTATTTTCTTGCTCTATTAATGTTTTCTCTTGGTTTGAACTTTCCTGTGAGATGGAATAATCAGAATAGGCAAATATTTTCTGAGAAGCAGCTGACATGGATATTCAGACACATAGCAGTAGAGGGAGATGGTTAGTTTTCATGTATTGTTCAGCTGTATTCTTGTGGGGAGCTCTAGATGAGTGCTCTATGAGGTTGGATAGTGAGCGATATGATTTTAAACCGGTAATACTATTGCAATGGGTGGTATATGGTGGTGAATGTATGGAAATGGTCCTGATATGTAGTTCTGTCTTCAAGTAGGTTTGTGATCTCAATAAAAAGTGGTAAGAGAACAGTGGGATTAAATGTGTGGATCAGGAGGACTGGGGAGCAAAGCAGACCACACCTCCTACTATTGTGGGAGTCTGGGCCTTTTCAAACAGAGTGATTCTATGTACTGGCTTGAGGCAGATTCTTGTTGTGATTGTTAAAAAAGACCGAAACTAAAAGTGAGTGAACACCACTGTAACGCAGTGCTAAGGCAAACCCTGCAGAATGGGGAGCAGTACAACTGCAGTGATGTACCAGTGGGTGCTTAAGGGTGCTTAAATATGATAGTAGTCCACACTAGGAGAATTACATCAGTTAAAACACAGGTATGCTATTCGTGCCCTCTGTACATGCAATCTTAGCTCTGGCATTATTCTTAATGCTGAAGCTCTGTGAAATAGGATACAAAAATAGCTTGTACAGTTACCTAAAGTATTTAAAGCAGTAAAAAGATAGACAAAGGTAAATTGCAGGTGTCTCTAAATGCTGGTGTGCAACTTTTCCCTTCAGTGATAGGGAAGTGTCACACTTTAAAGCAGCTTCTCTCTTGTACCTGCATTCCTCATATTTTGTAGTATTATAGATGGCACCTATTACACTAATAGTAGTTTTAAATTTTATTATACTGTTCTAACAATGGATTCCTGCTACAAAACACTTTTTCCAACCCTACTGTCTAGTGACTATTGGCTACAAAGTCTAAAAGAAGGTCTGAAAATGTGTGAGGAACCTCTCTGATTGGTCTGGTTGCCATCTTGGCAAAAACCTCTTGAGTTTTAATTTAATTTTTGACCATTTTGCAACTTGCCTGCCTGTTGTGGTTGATGTGCATACTTTTTAGGACATGTACCAGGATAAGACTACCACAAGCACGTTGATACAGCAACATCTGGGGTATGACTAGTGATTGCTGGTGAGCCTGCAACTCACTTCTCAGCAACCATCTGGGGATTAGTTTTATGGTTTTACTTATGCTGACAGAAGTAGATAAGGGTCATTAATTCCTAATTGTGTGTAGCTGTGGTGAGACCAGCATTACTAGCAGTCAGGTAGTAGCCAATAGGTGATTCACCACTATTCATCCTTCTTGGCAAACCTAATTTTGTTTTTTTTACTAAGTACTGCTTGATTACCTAAAGGGCTACTACCTGTCAGGAAATCAGGGCCTCTGTCAGTAAATTCAGAAACCAGGCTGTCAGGAAATCCAGTTATGCTAAGTCCATGAAAGGTATTTTGATTCATTCTGGAAGCTAACACATTTCGAAACACTGTATCTCAAAATGTTTAGTGTTTCACTTGGATTTCCCATCGACATTTAAATGCAGTGTAGAAACAATCATTGTTGTGACTTATTCTTGTGTATGTGTTGGGGGGGCCTGGTTGAAGTGTATATAAAAGCAACAAGTTGTCCATAATTTCTGTGACTTTCCATTGCCATCAAACAACAGTATTGCACACAATAAGTGGCTAGTTTTCGTGATCTGGGTAAGATGTCTGTGAACAGATTACATTATTGTTATAGTACAGAGTCGCCATCTCATAGCTCTTTTCTCCCTGTCTGAGCACTTGGCTGCAGCTCCAGCTTTGTGGATTCTGCATATCCTCCCTGTTTCTGTGGGTCTATATTATATGTTCGAAGTTTTATAACTTCGAACATCATAAAATCAAATTTAAATGTTCGAAGTTATAAAACTTTGAACATATGTACTACAAAAAAGAAAACAACCCCCAAACCCAAAACAAACTGTTGTAGGCAGGGGAGAAGCCCCCTGCACCCCCACACCCCCTGCTCTTTAAATATACCAACTCTGAGACAGCAATACAGTGCAGTAAAGGGAAATCTTCCCTTTATCGCATTATAGTGCAGTCTCGGAGTTGGTATATTTAAAGAGCGGGGGGGGGGTGCAGGGGGGCTTGCCCCCTGCTTACACCAGTCAGGTAAGTTCCCTTTCTTTTTTTTCTTTTTTTTTTCATATGTTCGATGTTTGAAACTTCGAACATTTAATTTCGATAAATTAACATTCAAAGTTTTCAAACGTTGAACATATGATATAGACCCGTTTCTGTACAGGTTTTATTCAGGTGCTCTTGTTCTCTCCCTGTTTCTGTACAAGTTTTATTCAGGTGCTCTTGTTCTCTCCCTGTTTCTGTACAAGTTTTATTCAGGTGCTCTTGTTCTCTCCCTGTTTCTGTACAAGTTTTATTCAGGTGCTCTTGTTCTCTCCCTGTTTCTGTACAAGTTTTATTCAGGTGCTCTTGTTCTCTCCCTGTTTCTGTACAAGTTTTATTCAGGTGCTCTTGTTCTCTCCCTGTTTCTGTACAAGTTTTATTCAGGTGCTCTTGTTCTCTCCCTGTTTCTGTACAAGTTTTATTCAGGTGCTCTTGTTCTCTCCCTGTTTCTGTACAAGTTTTATTCAAGTGCTCTTGTTCTCTCCCTGTTTCTGTACAAGTTTTATTCAGGTGCTCTTGTTCTCTCCCTGTTTCTGTACAAGTTTTATTCAGGTGCTCTTGTTCTCTCCCTGTTTCTGTACAAGTTTTATTCAGGTGCTCGTTCTCTCCCTGTTTCTGTACAAGTTTTATTCAGGTGCTCTTGTTCTCTCCCTGTTTCTGTACAAGTTTTATTCAGGTGCTCTTGTTCTCTCCCTGTTTCTGTACAAGTTTTATTCAGGTGCTCTTGTTCTCTCCCTGTTTCTGTACAAGTTTTATTCAGGTGCTCTTGTTCTCTCCCTGTTTCTGTACAAGTTTTATTCAGGTGATCTTGTTTTCTCCAGCACCCCAAGGACATGCTATAGGTGAGTTGATGTTCTTCCAATTTGTCTGTAGAAAACATGTTATGTGTATGTGTGTGGCAAAATAATATTAGCAGGAACATACATAAGTCTCCCAGATAGTGAAAACACATGACATAAAATATATCACAAAACATACAGAACTTCAATGCTTCTGGGGCTATCATTTCTGGCTGTGGAAGTGGCTTAGTAGAGTCCTCAGCCATGGGCCAACAAAGTCTAAACATGAGCCCACTCAGAGGTGGGCAGAGAGATTTCTATAGCCTGTCTTTGGCTGGGGACAGTGTGGCCATTACATCTTTAACGTTCCCCGAACTAAACACCTTAAAGTTGAGCAAGGAATGTCACTGTAGCTTGTCTAGGGTTAGTGAACAAGTTAGAAAGAAATACTATAGGTATTATTTATTATTTATTTATTCTTTACTTTGTCACAGCGGAAATCAGATGTGTATATTGGTGGATATCATAAGGTGGCAGGGGAAAGAAGGCATGCAGGACGGCCGACAGCAACAGAGCACAACAAAATATTCCGACCTATTTTTTCTTTCACTTTCATCCAAGTATAACTTCAGAGCGATGCACTGAAGGTGATTGTTTTTTAGGGTTAGAGCTGCGGACACATGGTGAGCACTCATATTTTAAGTTGCCGCTGTAATATATGACAATGTGCATCTGTCCTTTCACTTTCTTCACAATTTAATGCCTTAAGGGGACACTGAAAATCATTATTTTTTGTGCGGTCGAAAGATAGACACCCATACCAGATATGATTTATGTATCCAATGCATTTTATTCTCATTTTATGGATAACAGCTGCCCATAAACATTCATTCTTGGGTATAACATAGTTCTTTCTTGAAAAACAAAAAAACTGTTTCTTTCCTTAGTCATGACTTTTTAGGCCACCAGTGGATCAAAAGTTGTGTAAAGACAAGCTGTAAAATGCACCTCAAAGCAATTAGAACCCAGTAGCTTATGTGGGCTTATTCGCCTGCAGACTCCCAATATAATTAAATTTTTTGCATCACAGTTATTACAATACATTCCTAGTCAGTCAATGATAGCATAGTTAGGACAGGGTGAGGGGGCAACAGCCCTGGGTGCAAAGTGTGGGTGGCATGATCAGCCAATCCTGATTGCTCTTTAATGTAATAATGGTTTTTAAAAGCCAACCTTGCATTTGTGTTCAAACCTGAGCATTGTAGCACTCCAGGTGTGATCTAAGCTGTAGCAACTGCTTGCTAAATCATAGCAAACAGTTTTCTACAGGTTAAAAGTAAAAAAAAAATATTTTTTTCTGAGCACAGGGAGGGTATCAACTGTAGCAACTGCTTGCTACATTTGCAGCTTTTTTTTTTTAAATAAAATATGATAAAAGAGGGTGGGGGCAAGGCACAGAAGCAGGACCTGAACGGCTGGGGCTGGAGAGTGTGTGTGTATCATACATCGGGCCACCTGGTTGGTGTGCCAGTTTTTTTTTTTCTTGTGCTCTTCACTCACAGAGCTGAGTGGGTGGGGCACTGGTTTACGGGTTCATACCACTGGCCCAGGGTGCTAATTGAACCAGCTGTGCTTCTGCCAGTCAGGATGTATTGCAAGGATGCAGGAAAAAGCTGAAATGTAATACAAAGTATGAAGATAACAAAACAAATGTACTCTGGATAGTATTAGAAGGTAAGGAAGGGAGGAACACATGGGAGCACTGGGGTGTATGCCAGAGTGATAGCAGAATGCTGTGGGGGGGTGCCATGGGATACTTTGCCTAGGGATTCATACCATCTAAGGCTGCCCATGCAGTCACTGTACATGTCATTTTAAAACTGATGCTTCTGGGTTTGGCTTCCTAAAATGGATCTGGCTCCCCTGAGACAAGAGGGACATTTTCATTATGTTCTGGGTGTGGCTTATTTGTCAGGAAATTGAAAGATGAAAAGGTGGCAACCCTAATTATATATCATTTAATCTAATTTCATTGTAAATAACTTTATTTCTATCTTTATGCTTTGTTGACCAGGCTAGACCCACTAGCCTAGTGGCCTCTTTACAGGGGACACCCAAAGAGGTATTTATACCACTACAATGGAAAATCTGACAAGGGCATTAGGGAACTTCCCCTACTGTTTTCAATAGTTACCTTGGGACCTGAGTTAGGGGACCATATTTTAACATTTCATCTGAACGATGGCACACTTAGGAGTGCATTGTCCTCCTAGCAATTTGAAAAGCAATCCAGTCACCTGGAGTGAGAATAGAACTAACAGCCTTCTGATCCTCCAGCACTGAGTGCAAATATGCTACCTGTTGTACCATTAACACTACTTCAGCCAAAAATCTTCATGGTCGGTCTACTGCAGTAGTGAAAAGCTGTTGGCATCTTCTCTGTACATACCACAAGGGTCAGTACTGGGCCTGGCATTTATGTTGCAAACATCAAAGCCAATATCCCAGAAGTGTAGTTAAAGTTTGCTGATGTCTGCAAGCTAGAGACTTCTATCCACTCATAGATTGATGCAAAACAACTCCAGCAAACGCTGTAAAATGTACATACCTGATGGACCGAAAATGGTATCAAGCTAAATATGAAACAAACGCAGCATAGTAGAATTCAGAAATGGAAAGGCCCCAAATACTTCTAACCAAAAACATAAATAAATAAAGGCCCTCAAATTCTTTAATTATCCTGAAAGATTAGCACTACTATCCTTATACTCAGTAGCCTACTGGTTGCTATGAGGTGACTTGTGTCTTGCTTTTAAAGCCATGTAAGACCCAGTCATATTTGACCTTTTATTCCTTTGCATAGCAGGTAACTCTACAAACACCTGCACTAGCAACCTAAATCTACACCAACATATAAACAAGACTCATTGGACTGATAGGTTCTTAACTCAATGTTACTCATTCCACAGGTCACATAAAGTATTTTGGCTACTTATAAGATCAGTAGTGATGACTGGATGGTTAGACACAAACTTTCTCCAGGGTTATCATGTATGGCCCTGCTTGATTTAGGGGTTGAGCACTATTAACTACTTGAAAAGGGTAGCAAGAACTTTTAACTGTGTTAACTTAAAGATGTGTATGGTTAGGCATCTTAAAATCCTGATTAGTCTCCTAGCATTGTTCGTATGTTCCCGTGTTCCCAAATTCCCATGTTCCATTGTTCATATACTATGTAAGTTATGCAGTGGTGGTCTTATGTTACACTGGTGTGATATGAGGTGTAACAGAATAAACTGGTGAGAAAGCAAAGGTGCAGTGTCTGTTTAACTCAGAAGACTATTAAATAGTTGTTGTTGTTTGTCTTTCGGCTTTTCCCAGTAAGGGGTCGCTACAGCGGAACTCCGGTCTGCTAATGATTGGCAGTAGATTTTTATGAAACGCCGAGGTGCCAGCTCGACGCCCAACCTTTAACGAAGGCATGCCCATTTATGCACACATGTCATTCGTACGCTACTCAACTGCGGGGAGGACATGCAGACTCCACACAGAAGGCACTCCCAAGCCCAGCCGAGAATCAAATGGGAGAACCTCTTGCTGTGAGGTAACAATGCTACCACCTTACCACCGCGGCATTGAAGACTATTAAATAGTAATTAAATCAAATGTTTTCAGCCTCAGTGGGAGGTAACACTTTACTAAATGATACAACAGGTCAGAGTGTAACAGAACCAAAGTAGTACATCTGGGCAATGACCAGCTGGGAGATAATGCACAGCTGGTCAGAATCACACAGTCCTCATAGTAGGGTATGCTTCCCTTGTCCTGAGTTTCAGTGACCTGGGATATGATTATATAATACAACTGCTTAACAACAGAAGGAGAAAATGAATTTTTGTCTAGCTTGCCTTCTTAAAATAAAAGGGGTGCCCCATCACCACTGTTGTTAGAAAAATTAGAATTTAAATGGCAGATTAGGTTAAATGCTTACATATCCCCAGGTTTAAATGAATCATGTTCAATAAGTAGTATTCTTAAACTTAAAAGTTTGCAGAGATGAATCTGCTGTGTGTTTAACAACAGCAAAATTAATGTCATTGGCATTATATTAGACATTGTTAGTAGATATGTAAGTTCTTATTTATAACTTAGAACTTACAATTCATTATCCATCATCATTCATTATTTATATATTTTATTTTTTATTTTTTAACTTGTCATAGAGTGTAGAATAACAGCTTTTGTGAGACTCATTGAGCACACATTCAACACAAAGTAAGTTATAAGATTATATGTTATTATTTATGTTTGTAAGTGGGAGTTTAAATATTATTCTTAAATTTTTCAAGAAGGTGGAGTTGTTGCATTTTAAATGATTTTAAATGATTGTTGTATCCTAGGATCAACCAAAGAATGAAGAAACCAGGAATAAACTAACAGAAGACCTCACCAAATCCAAAACTTCCAGACCAAAAGCGTGTCAAAAAACAACTGTCCCTTCTTGTTCGAAATAAGCTTCTTTTGACTCCAATCAATAGTTTCCAAATTCAGGCAGAAAAGTAGCCAAACCAACGTGCTGAGTCGAATACAACTATTTATTAGTACATAACGAAGAAGTAAAAGCAAACGTAGTAAAAAACAGTAAGCCACAAGCGCTTTCGCCCGGTGATACCGGGCTTTTTCAAGTACAATCATCATGAATTTACAAAAGACTTAAATAGTCCGTTGAGTGCATATTGATTGGTCAAAAACTTGATTAACTAATTAATTAAATCACTCTGTGAAGTATGAATGATGCACCGGGAAACTGTCATGTAAACCCTATAATGTTTCCATGTGCTACCTTTAAAATATAAAAACTGTTAAAATGCTGATGACAAGTTATAAATATAACTTCTTACATAAAATACAGCTGTCTATAAGCTTATTCCACTTGTCAAAAAATCGAACTAGGAAGTCTAAACAGCTGTTAAAACTTTCTTGTGTAAACTGTTTGCATGTGTTTCTTGGAACTTTAGTTGACTTCCATGTAAAATAAAAAGTAAAACTGTAAAATATTAAAATTATGCGTATTTGTACAACCACTGTATCTTTAAGTTGAATGGATTAATGTAGTAAAGTGTGATTCACTGTGTGTTATTATTAACTTCATTAAATTTAATAAGTAATGCGTTATATTGCTCATAAACTCTTAATCTTTAAAAAGACAATAAATATTATATAAATTGATTAATACATGCGCAATAAATAAACTAAAATACTAAACTCCTTGATATATAATACTACCTAAATAAATGTGTTGGTGAAAAACTACTGCTGATGAATTGTGGTTATATCAAAAGGTTATGTCAAATATATGTGTGTGTTATATAAATTAATGAATGCTTCTTAATTCCTTGTGTTCTAAATTCATTGGTTTAAGAAATCTTGTTGAAAATTATACAAAAAAATCAGTATGAATGTACTTATAAATACATTTCTGGCCACATAATTAGTAGGTTATAAAACATTTCTGTTTGCCTTTAAAATACAAGCCAAACTAGTGTTTTCATTCAACCCAGGGGGTTTTGTGGCGTCTAGTTTTAACTGCCAAATAAGCTCTCTGGTGCCTAGCCTAGTCTCCCAATCCCCACCTCTTTGATCTTGGGTCACTTTTTCTAATACAAAAAATTTTATAGACATGTTTGGACAAGTAAGAGAGTGTTTAAAAAATGCGTTTGTTTCTTTCTTTTTACTAATCTCATAAAGATGTTCATAAATCCTGCGTCTGAATGCTCTTTCCGTCTTGCCCACATAAAAAGCTGGGCAGCTTTGGCATAAGTCAAGGTAAACTACACCAGTAGATGTGCAAGAATAATGATCATAAGCTTTTAAATTAATTTTTCGAGATGGTATCTTAACATGATCATCTTGTAGTATGTAAGCACATTGGTGACATCTGCCACAGCAAAATGTTCCCAACCTTTTAGTGGAGCAATTACTCATATGTCTCTGTGTAAAATGTGAACTCTTTTCAAAAATTCCCTTAAGACTGATATCTCTTTTTCTTGTAAAATTAATTGTTGCAGGAAGCAAATCCCTAATGTCTTGCTGCATAATGACAATTGGCCAAAAATTCTTAATGGTGTCTTCTATAAGATGTGAATCGTTGGTATAAGTGTATATAAAATTCTTTTGTTTGTTAGTTTCCACTTGCTTAACTAGTATAGATGGACGTAACCCTGTTCCTAGTAGTGGGGGGTAAGAACTATCTCTTTTATCTAAGACCTCCACTAGTATTGCCTTAAAAAGTGTTGAGGGATAACCTCTTTCTATGAAAAGCTTTTTCAAGAAGTCAACTTCTTTAAAAAACTGAACTACACATTCTTGAGGCCCGAATAAGCTGGCCTTTTATGATTCCTTTTTTTATGTAGAGTGGATGGCCACTATCAAAATGTAAAAAAGTATTAGAGTATGTGCTTTTTCGATATATTTGTGATGTAAAACCTTTTTTGCTTGTATTTTTAGTGAGTAAAACATCTAAGTAGTGCAATGTGTGTTCACTGATTTCATAAGTGAACGTCAGAAACTCTGTTGTCGCATTTAGATAGTTGACGAATTCCAAGAATTTATGCTTATATATTTTATTTTTTATTTTTTAACTTGTCATAGAGTGTAGAATAACAGCTTTTGTGAGACTCATCGAGCACACATTGAACACGAAGTAAGTTATAATATTATATGTTATTATTTATGTTTGTAAGTGGGAGTTTAAATATTATTCTTAAATTTTTCAAGAAGGTGGTGTTGTTGCATTTTAAATTATTTTAAATGATTGTTGTATCCTAGGATACTTGACTGTTTAATTGATTATCTTGTTTAATTGGGTAAATGAATTCACCTGAATCCACCCTTATAAGTGTGGCAAAAGATTTTAGTGTTGTATATGAAGAAGTCTGCATATAGTGCAGACGAAAAGCGCTTCATTCATTAAATTTTACAACTTTTGGTGTAGCTCGTTGGGTTTACTTCTTGGTTCACCTCAGGTCTTGTTTTGTGGATTTATTTGTTGCCTTGTTAAATGCCTTAATATTCTAACTCCCCTCCATGCTGATCTTTCCGTTCATCCTTTGCCTACCTCTCACATGATCTATTGAATGCTTGTTTGGAGTCCCTCTTTATCACCTGTTCCTGTAGTCTGTTCCATGGGTCCACAACTCTGTGTGTGTGAAAACAAACTTTCAGTGATTCAGGAGGTAATTGTCCCTACAGTCTGCTGCCTGTGTTCCCTCCTTCTCTCACTCTCTGCCCTTCTTGTTTAGAGTGACCTCTTCACATCTCCCTGACATGATCTTGTGTACTCATAGCACATCCTCCTCATCTTTTCTTGTGTCTACTGAGAATCACTAGCCTCTGTTCACATTTCACCACTTCCCTTCCCTTCCATTTATCTGGCTGATAGCTTTCCCCAGGAATCCTTCCAGTCACCTGATATTCCTTCACCTGTATGATCTTCAGAGCTACATGCAGTGCTCAGGCTATGGTAAGATCAAGGTTCTGTACAGTGAAACATTATCTCTTTGCTTGTAATATTGCTTGCTCCCAGGTGTACACCTCAGCATGCTGTTTGGTGTTGCCACTGTTCTGCCACTCTACTCCCAGTTGCCCAGTCCAGGTGTTATCAACCCTTCAGATCCTTCTACTTCCCTGTTAACATCAGTTCCACTCTTCGGGCTGATGTCATACCATGGCTGTTGTGGTTTTATTGCAGTATTCTGCATCTGTTTACAATGAACCTTAACAGACACCTTTTTGCCCATGTAAGGAATATGCAGAGACAGACAGACAATTTTATTCTTGCAGATAATATTAGAATTCTACTTTATTTTGATAAAACAGAATGCACTGAAATAGTCACCAGATGGACATTTTTGCCCACGTACAAGCTAGATGGGATACATGCAAAAGAAGATGAGATAAACAGGATGTTGTGGATATAAAACTGATTATGCTTGCTGCACTCACTACAGGGAAAGGTAGGAAGAAAGTAAAGGTCCCTCCCAACAGACACATACACATTTATTCAACTGCGAGGAAGGTGCTTTCCTGATTGTATACCGAAAATGTGTGTGTGTGTGGGGGCGGGGTCAGACAAGTTTCTTTTCTTAAGGACAAAATGAGGCTTTCCAAAGTTAGAATGTAGAATGTACACACAACTGGTTCCCCTTAAGAAGTCCCATACTTTCTGCCTTATAGGCCTGGCATAGAGTTGTCTACCTCAGAAAACAAGAGAAGTATTGGGCTGCAAAGGCCTAACCAATTAGGAGGAAGTAGTCACAGCTTTGCAGCTGTTAAGAGTTAACAAATCATGCCATATTTCTTTATCATATGATAAGATAAGTGGGTTAGTCTATGAATCTCAAGCAAAAAAGTTCCTTCGAAGGTTGGGCCATAGGTATATGGTAAGGTTGTCCAGAATTGATCTTAAGTGTGAGATAGTAACAGCAGTTCTTTCCAAGCATGCAGTCAGCATACAGTGTTACTGTAGGAATTTGATTCTGGTAAATACAAATAGTATATTGTCCCAGTTGCAACATCTTGCTCTCCTTCTCAGGGCTCCAAGATCCAGAGCTTAATCCTAACTTCTAGTTGCTGCTTATATGGAGTTTGCATGGTCCCTCTTTCCATATTTTTTTTCCAGGTACTCCTGTTTCATCCCAGGATGTGGTACATTTTGTATAGGTGTACTACATTTATCCTTGGTCTTGTGGTTGAAAAAGGTTCATAGACTAATAAACCAGCTAGCACTGAAGGAAAGCTTGACAATAACACTCAAGTTGAAAGCAGGCTTTATTAAGCAAATTCAGTATTCCAGTGTTCCTAAATTCACTTAATAAAGCCTGCTTTCAACTTGAGTGTTGTTGTCACGCTTTCCTTCAGTGCTAGCTGGTTTGTTATTTGGTTTTTGCAGTTTGCGAGCCCTTGCCCTGATATACCTTTTTGGCTGAGGTTCATAGATTAACCCACTTATCTTGTTATTATAGGATAAATAAATACAGCACAATTTGTTAACTCTTAACAGCTGCAAAACTGTGATTACTTCCTTCTAAGATCTGCATCTTTAACCTATAAACAATATGACAGCAAGGACTATCTTTGCAAAACATTGTATGATTTTATAAACTGCATTTTAAAAGGAGTTCACCAATGAATGTGAGACCGTAACTCCATCATATGCTCCTGATCAGAGCTTTCATAAAGAAATGTTGCGGCTTGAACCACCATATTTTTTAATTATGAAAAGACTGAGTAGGTACATGTAACTTTTTCTCAGGAGAGGTACAGGTGCTTTAGTCTTGCTAAGTTATATACAAACTGTAACACCACACACATGTGGAGACTGAAGGGTCTGAATAAAGAACTACAGGGTGCAGCTTGCTAGAATCATGTAGCCAGCTATCTACAGTATACTACAAGAAAAACATTAACATTAGTAGGTCTGAACACAGTGAATGCTGTGTAACTTCATTTTTTGCAGGTGTACAACCATTTGTTGTACTCCAGTCCAGAGTAAGTGTGCAGGAGCAGAACAGACAATGTCAGGCAGCTGCAAAAAAAGATCAGAACATCTGCCATGTTCAGAATCATGGGACATTCCAAAGTTAAAATAAACATACTGTTTCAGTCAAAAGTGTATCACTTAATAAAATTAAATAAAGAGACTATAATCAAGTTGTAGAGAGTCCTGATTCTATACTTTCACTCTTAAAGCTGCAAATTACCTAAAATGTTAAATGTTTTCTAGAGCAATGCTTATGAACTTGATCACCCCAGAGAAATGTTTATTCTGACATACTTAGACTACATAAGTGTTTATGTCATGCATCATACCCAGTGTGACCGTGATCTGTGCTTGATGTTCTTGCACTCCCACAGGATAGCATAATGATGTTATTGTAAGCAGCAAAGTTTCATGAAAGAAAGGGGAATTTCAAGAATTAGGCATATTTGCTACCAATAACATTTGTCGTCTTTGTGAAGTTGACTCTTACAATATGACATGCTGCCTAGGCAACATTTAATTGTTTACATTTATGTGCCAAGATACCGGGCCATGGGAGATTTATGCTGTTTACTGTATTTAATATGTTACCATATAGTTATGACTACATCTCATTCTGCTCAGACTTTTAAAGTTTTATACACTGATTCATGCTTACTTTTTACTGGGTCATTCTAAGGGTCCACTTCACAAGACTAAAAGCTCAAAATACTGAAATTCATTTGACTGAGTCCACAATCTTGAATGTTCAAAACACTGAAAACTCATTTGACTGAATTTCAGAATACTGAAAGCTTACAATCCTGAATTGCAAAATACAAAATGGCAGTGTGTACAGTACTTTAAGGTAAGTAAAGAGTATATGCCCTTTTCCCCACTGTAGTGCAATCCTGGAGTTAGTATATATAGTTTAGGGGGGCACAGCTCCCACATTGGGGGTGTGGGGGGTGTAGCCCCCCCCCCCATCTAGTTTGGTTACATAGCATCTGGTGTCTGTTAATAAGGTAAGTAGTTTTTAATTCTGGAAAGGGTTAGTCGTTGGTGTTATAAGTGTGCATTTTTTCTTTTATAGTTTTCATTTGGTGAGATGAATTGTTGGTGATATTTGCATGGTTTATTTGGTATTGTTAACCTAGGTTTTGTGAATGTTACTGCTGGTTGTGATGAAATGTTTGGTATTCACATATCTGTGCATTTTCTGTTATGTTAAGCAATTCACAGGTAAAGGGAAACACGTCATGTCTTTGGCTTAACATGTTGTATTTTGAAATTCAGCATTGTAGGCTTTCAGTATTCTGAAATTCAATCAAATGAGTTTTCAGTATTTTGAACATTCGGGATTGTGGACTCAGTCTAATGAATTTCAGTATTTTGAGCTTTCAGTCATGTGAAGTGGACCCCATTCTAACTATCATTGCAGCTTTTTGCTCAGACTTTCTACAATAATATGCTCCAAAACACTAACCAAAACAACCCTAAAGCTTTTTGAGTCTCTGTGAACAAGTTCCTACAGCAGCCCACAGAGCCAAGCAACCTACCTCAACTCCCAACCTTGCCACAGACGCTATCACCACCAGTTTTGACACTTCATCCAAAATGTTGTCAAAGTCATTAAACCAACAGCAATATTAACTCATTACAGCTGAGTGATGCCGCCAGGTGTTTCTACAGTTACATCCTACTGACACCTGTAGGTGTCAAATATTGCTTGTTCATATTTGTATTAATAATTCCAAAACCATGTAACAACATGTTTAAAGATTTCATTTTAAACCTTACACATTGGCAAACACAACTGTATTGATATTTCACCTCTGTCTTGTACAGGTAAAGCAGTATTAATTGTTGTTCTTATAATATTTATTTATATTGTCATAAATGTCCTGTTTTTCAAAGCGGTATTAATTGTTGTACTTATAATATTTATTTATTTATATTGCCATATATTTCCTGTTTTTCTAAATATCTTGAAAACCATGTAGCACAGAGAGAACTGTTTAGCCTCATATGAAAGCTGTCAGATGAATGAACAAAGTGCTGCTGACAGTGAGTGTGTATCTTGAGAGGTTGCTAAGATATTTCAAGTTGTGTAGAAAATATTACAAACGTTATAGTTACTGCAGTTTTTGTGATTTATAAAATCAGTTTTAAGACCTTGAACCTTAAGAATTCTACCACTATAAAAACTGTTTGTTCTAAAGAGTGTGGCATTTACACTTTTTGGTAACCCCAGTGGTTCCAGAGATGTGAACATTGGTTTGAAATGCAATGGCATAATTTGATTCTATCAAAAAGCTTAGACACTGCCCATTGGAAGTTAAAGTGAAAACTTCAAAAGGTCCATTGGAGGGAATGAGTTAACTGTTCTAGTTATCTGCACATTGATAACCACAATAATTCTTTCATTCTAAAACCAATCCCCCCTACTTAAATTAAAAAATCCCCATCCTAGCCATAGATAACCTCCCATCTGGGTACCTTAAATCCCTACAGATGTAGTAACCCTCCCAATACCTATATTAATCAACAGCTTAATTCAAGAAAACTATATTCCAGCTATCTAGAAAAAAATATTACATCCTGTCATTACACAAAGGAGGGCACTCTGTAAAGCTATCAAAACACACACCAATTGCTCCCACTCAAAAATTTTAGAGAAATGTGTTTGCACACAGCTTTTCCAATACCTCACAGATAACTGTATCTTCCCTGCTAAACAACATGGATTTAGACCAAATCACACCACAACTGCCATTTTAGACTTTGTCAGCACCACAAATCTTAATACAAACAATGTCAAAATGGTTTCCTCACTAGTTTTGGATCTGTCAAAGACTTTTGGCACTGTCTCACATGAAAAAAATGCTTCAAAAACTATCATGTATAGGTCTGTCACACTCCAGCATCCAATGGTAAAACAGCTATTTAACTAAAAGGCACCAGTCCTTAAAGTGCCAATCAGCTGTCTTCTTTTCTTCCAGTTACTGTCAGGGTACCCCAAAGATCTATCTTAACACCGCTGCTGTTTAATATCTTTATAAATGACCTCCACGACCTCCACAAAGCCTCCATGCATTTATTCTTCATTCAGTATACAGATGGCTCACGTATGTAGCTGACTACATATTGTCTAAACTTTGAAACAATTACCCATGATTCCTTATCTCCCACTGAAGCTTAGCTAGACACAGATCACAACTTCTGCTAAATTCTGAAATAAAAAAACTGTTTCTCTTAAACACTAAATCTCACTCAGACATGAGTCTGGACTTCAAAATCAGTTCCTCAGGGAACACACTGAATCAAAGCATTACACATACTAAGTTGTTATGTGTTACTATAGACAAAAAGCTACATTTTTATCTGCATATAGCCATGAAGTAATCACAAAGTCACATGAAAAACTTGGAACATGATACCAAATAAAGAAGTGCCAAACAATCTATTAGGAAAGTACAGATCTGCCAATCTACTACCAGTATTAATTTATGCCTCCCCATACCTGCAAATCCACATGCCAACCAAATCACCACTCTACAGCAATGCTACAACAAAAGTGTCAGGTTTGCCTGTAATCTTCCTTATAGAGCCCACAACTGCACTGTCCTCAAAAAATGTAACTGGTTAGAACTACCTCATCACCTCAGCTACTCACAAGTGCTCATAATCTTGTACAGGTGCCCCAGAGTAAAAAGTGCCCTCCAAACCTACCTACCTCTTTTAAGCATGGGATAGATTTCATACTATCTGCCCAAATGTCTAACCTGTGCTTAAAACTGGACATATAATTAAACTAGGAAGACATTTTCCCTTGGACCTTTAACAATAAAAGAGGCTGTAAAACTGCAGCCCTACTCAGCAAAGCCTGTCCTCCTGGTGACACTTTCCGCAGAGTACTGTATTTATTGTCCTGACTCTATGTACTTTGAATTCAAACTTAGGTTATCAAATATTTACAGCCTGGCAATACCAGAGCATAGTAACAGTCAGAGTTGTAAACCAGCCTCTGTTACCTGTGTTTAGCACAGTGTTATAACTGAAGCTGGCATGCATTGTTTTACAATAATAATTCTGAAGCTCATGTCCATGAATCTCTTGCCATATCAGGGTTTGACTCTCTGACAAACATATACTAAGGCAGACAAACTCAATTTTGTCAGTCTGTCTGAGTATTTCTATCTCAAGCATTATCTTATAACATGAGTAATTACAAATAGCCACATTGTACTAAAATGATAGTAGAATAAAAACTTGTATAACTACTGTTATATGACCACATCTCTTGTTGCCATGGTCCTGAATACCATCTGCATAGTTTCATATCTGACCAATGAAGTATGATTTCAAAAACACAACTTTTTTTTAAATAGTCATTGAGAATTCTTTATATCAGTGACCATTAAAATATTCTGACCATCCACGCATAATAGTCTATTAAACATTACAGAACCAAAATACATTATATTACATGTATTAACAATAACTTTCAGTCCCAAACTGCTAACCCATTAAGTTACAGAATACAGATTAAATATTAACTCCATTCATATCACTGTCAGATGTTAGCAGGATATCAGTTTACAGTCATAACCATACTTTGAAACCAAACCTCTATCAAAAGAAGGAAAGGTTGAAAAACATAATAAAAAGTACATGTCTGCAAACCAAGTCCTGGAGCACATAATATGTAACCCTTACCAATGATTACAGTTTGTCCAAAATAGTCTGTGTGCTAGCCTTTTTTTATACATTTGCTAAGACTGATAATTCAAACTACATAAGATCCCCAAATAGAAAGAATATAAAATAACACCTTCATTAAATCTAGATAAACTGTTAACAAAAGAACAGACGTATCTCATTGCAATATTGGAAATCTCATAGAAATCTGTTTAAGAAACAGTGCAAATTGACCTGCTAACAAGCCATGTTATATTACATCTAACAACAGATTATATGACTCCTAATACCTTAAGATTTCAATAAGAAAGTACTCATAGCATTTTCTCATAGTATTTGACAGGCTTAATGGCCTGTAATTATTTGTGCCAGTTACCTTGCCCAAGAATTGTAAATTGGAGAAACATAATCCTTTTTCCACAATTTACAAATCGTACCAGTAGCATTATTTAGTTGTATGCTCTAAAATACCTTCACCATCGTTTTAGGGTAGAAACTTTAACAAAAGCAAGACAACACTATATCAGAATCAATGTTTGTATCAGTTGCAAGAATAGTAACATGGAACCCTTTCCTCATCTTGCATTGAAAACATCCATTGAAATTATGCCATGAAAAAATGATGGCAGATTATTTGCATTGTGGGACTGAACTGAATGATGGCCACTTTCAGCTTATGACTTTCTGAACAGTGGTGGTAAGCAATGCTAAATAAAGGTGTTTAGTTGCATTTTAATATATATTTTTCTGGAGCTGATATTATCCAGTTGCTGGTTCATTTTACCATTTATAAATCATCATTTTGGTAACATTTAGTTCAATACAAGGGAAATACTGCTATTCCATTTGTGTAGTTCTGAAGAAAGGGGGAATACTTGCATTAGTTAGAATACAAAATATTATTTTTTTAAACCTGAACTAGGAGTATTAAAGTGGGGGGTGTTGGGGGCCCCTACCCATAACAGGAGTAGAGCTTGTTTAACCTGTGCAAAATGTAAATGCTTTTGAATTTACAATGGAATGGGAACAAGTCATTTAAGTTACTTCTGCAAATAATAAAAAAACTTAAAAATACAATCTCTGCTGAGATATATTTTGTATGTTCTGAATGTCTGTGGGTGCATTTTAAATATTAAAATTTGTTTGGAATTTTTACAGAGTATGACTGTAATTTTCCAAATCATTTTTATTCTAAAAGCTTCAAGTAATTAAATCTGATAATTCTTTCAGTCTTGTTGCATTCTTAAAATAGTACATGCATCGGAACAGACTGTATCATATTTTCGGCATGTTGCAATCTTCCCCAGGAATTTCAGTAGCACATAGAGAGTTGATCATTTTTTAGCCCTACAAAGAAGTAAACTATATTAATTTATATGATAAGCAGTGCTACTGATATTCAGATATAATTAAAGAATTATGCATGCAGTTTATATTTTTTCTCTGAGGAAAAGTATACAGCTTTGTTAAATTGTAACTGATTTTAATATTTCTTGTGCTCGTTATGTTTTTGCTTGAAATGAGAATAGGTCAGTGATCTTGTCCTCTTTAAATGGTCGCATGCTTTCATTCAGCTACTTTACCAGATTTTGTCTTTATTCCATGTAATATTAACATTGACTGTCCCACTTTAAGTTTGTTCATCCTGGTCTGTTTCTTGGCATCTTGTACAGAACTTCATTTGGTCTGTCCGCCTGTCTGTCATCTGTCTAGGTGCTTAAACTGGTTAGTGTTTGGATTGGGCCACTATAGGTAGCTTGTTATTATAGCTGTAATGAACCATAAAGCATAATGCTTGCTTTGAAGAATCATTTTCTGGTAGGGAGTGTATTCTGTAGTGTATAGCATGCTGTAAGCATGTTTCCAGGAAACACCTTTAGTGATTGTCATTCTGATAGCCTTGCCAGTTGTTGCCAGTGCTGGCCAACATATGTCCACTATGTGCCTGGGGCCATAGTGGAGTTGTTCTCTTGAGAACAGTGGCTAAATTAATACAGAATTGTTAGCACTGGATAATGTTAAAATGTGTCCAACTATCTGATCTGATGAGCTTGGGAGTGCTAGATATATTTTGTGATGAACTGATATAATATAGCATAAAGCTTGCTTTGAAAAATCAATCTCTGATAGGGCTACTTCTATAGTGTATAGCATGCTCTAAACTTGTTTCCAGGAAACATCTGTAGTGATAGTCATTATGAAAGCTTTGCCCATATTGGCCAATATCTGTTCCATTGTACCAGTTGCCTCGGACCTTAGTGGAGTTGTTCTCCTGAGAAAAGTGGCTAAATTAATGCAGAATTGTTTGAACTGAACATAATTAAAAGGTGGTCCATTGTCTGATCCATTGAGTCTAGGAATGCTAAACATGAAAAAGGCTTTGTTTATTAGACATATATTTTTTCTTGTGTCAGAAGGCATTTGTTGTACTATTATATGTAGCTTACCTGTTCGCTAATCATAACAAGTAAATAGCAATCATTGGCAAATCCATATAAATTGTTGATAATATCTGTGCAGGTTACTTCTTGTAATCCTCGCAGCTGAACTGTGTTTGACTGGCACACTAAACAGATGTTCAGCAGACTTTCTATAAGACTATCTTGCAGTTAAATATTTTCCCTTACATCTGCTTTTTTATATTACTAAATAAGTCTTTGCTGGGGAAGAAAGAGGTAATATGGAACACACACACACACACACACATATATATATATATATATATATATATATATATTTTTTTTTTTTTTTTTTTTTTGCAGTGTAATGAGTTGGCAGACCTTAAAAATTCCCTGCAGACTACTCTGTCATAAATACTGGGTGAACAAATTGATTTAACTAAGGAAATTACTTTTTTGAGCTATGGTACAGAATTGGAATTACCTAGACATAGTAAGGTCTTGCTAAGTTTAATTCTGGTAGCTGCCAAAAAAGCAATTATTAGAAAATGGAAATCAAAGTCTAAACCAACCATAATAGAAGTAATGAAAACAGTAACATAGATAAAGACCTGGAAGATGTATCTTTAGAAAAGGGTAGGAACAACTTTCATAGAAAAATGGGAATTGTGGGAACAATATGTGCAGAATAATGTTTTGGAGTAGGAATGAGTTTTAAAGGAAGGTAGGAATTGAGTGAGCTATGTAATATTTGATTAACAATGAATGTATAGAAGATTATATGTGATGTATAATGTTTGCAACTGAAAATATGTTAATATGGTTGGTTTTCATTTATATAAATATATGATTGCCTATGTCATACATAATAATTAAATAAAGATGTTTCTTGTTTAAAAACTACTAGATAAGCTTTGTGTTCCCTATCTGTGGCTCTCTTTTGTAAAGAAACAGGGATGATCAGTCTTGTGCCTTTAAACATGTACATTCCTGATGCTAGAACTAAGATATCATCATTGCAGTATTCATATCTTCTATGTTTGGAGGAATTTGGATCAGTGTTATTCCTTCTGTACCAGGCATTATTCATAGAAAATTGCTTAATTCTCTCTTTTCAGTTTCTTCCTCAGTCTCTCTCTTTCTCTCTCTCTCTCTCTCTCTCTCTCTCTCTCTCTCTCAGTCTGAGTGTTTTGGGAAATGCACAGCCTGATATGTTTACATACTGTTCTAATTCGTCATACTTCCTCTTCCCCTTTTCTGCACACTGAAAATGCTATTTATAGAGATACTTGGAAAGTAATCTGTCAAGGTCAGTGCTTCTGAAATGGTGAGGACAGCCTCCCATGGAGACCCAAATGTGATTTAGGGGAGGTTCAAGCAAGTCTGAAATGCGTACTTAAAATGTTAGCTTATCAGTACTTATTTTATGTACAGGTAGGATAAATGTAGATGGGTATAAGTAAGTAAATATGTGCATTTGTTGCAAATTACTAGTAAAACAGTTAATGTAGTAAGCCATTTTTGACTATTTCAAGTCTTTTCTGTTTGGGAGTCAGTTTATTTCTGTACAAGCAATATACTTTCTTGGGGGGGGAGGCTGAAGCTACATTTATGATGTTGATGTCTAGGAGGGTCCCAGAAACTTTTAGTGTGTTTGAGGGAGGCTAACTGTGAATAGTCTGTGAATTTATGGTTTAGATTACTACATTTTTGGAGTAGTATTTTGCATTATATTCAGTACTTCAATATGACCAACTGTTTTTCTATATGATAGATGAGTAAATTTCAACCTTTGTCTTGCAGGATGTGAATCTTTCTCCAGGATGCATTTTCATTTGTGTTGGCACATGTTTGCAAGTATACCATAGCTGGCAGTGGTTCTGTACAACGGCATGCAGATACAAATACCTTTGTTATCACAAGCTGAAGTTTAGGTTTTTGCTTTAATTTATAATAAAATCCTTAAATTGCTATGTTGATTGAAGCACTTCGGACTATAAGCTTGTCTATCCTTAAGCTTCTGCGAGACATGTATATTTCTGGTGTAGCTTGTTCAGATTACTGTCCATTGCAACACGTGTGCTCTTCTTCAGAGTTTTCATTTGTACTCACTGTACTTAACTAATCTGTTACACTGTCAATCTTTTTTTTTTTGAAAGACTCTGCTGTTTGGTATTCTGTCAGTTTAATTTTTTTTTGCAATGAGATATTTGCCCTGCTTCCATATTGATCTATTTTTTGTGAAGTGATTTGGTCTTTTGCAGTTCATGCATATTTTACTTTTTAAATGGCATGTATGTTATGTCAGTAGTTATCACCTCACTGCATACACACTGATAATCCATTCTGTTTATGCACTTAATCGGTGAAATTATTTTTACTGTTTTTGCTGTACAATGTTGATTGTCTTAATTATAGGACTCCAATACTTCTGCTATCTCTTCTAACATTTCTAATGACTCTGTATAGGCGAATAAGTCTTTTAAAAAGATATCTGTGTCAGAAAGGAATCATCTATCCTTTCCTGACTAACAGTTCTGGCTATTCTAAGCTTTTTTGTCATTTTACATGGGGTCAGAGTGTCACATCATCTGTCACCACTTCTCTAAATTCAGAGACACTCTTGTACCTTCTTCAACAGTCATGCCTCCCTTTCTTATGTCTTTGCTCATACAATCCAGCCATTTCAGTTCTCCTTGGTCTTCCCCATAATTGTGGCTACTTTGGCTTCTACTCTGATGTCCTTATTTCTTCATTTGTCACATAGTGTCCATCCCACTACCCATCCCAGATATTTCACCACCATCACCTCAAGCTTCCTCTGCTGCTCAGCCATAGCAGACAAGGTTTATGTGCCATGCAGAAGCAGTGGCTGCACCCCATCTTGTTGCACTTTACTTTTCAGTTTTATTGATATTCTCCTGTCATACTCAAACTCTGACAGTTTGTGCTAGTTGGCTGCAGCATCACTGATTCTAACTCTGACCGTGTTATTCAGACTTTCCTTTTCCTTAACTACACCTCAAAAATACTTGAAGCTGTTAACCTATGTCACTGTTTTCCTTTCTACCTCAATTTTAAGTTTCTTCTGATTTCCCAATTTACTGCCATGATCACTGTCTTATATATTCTCACTTTCATACCATGTGCCTTCAGCTTTGCATTCCAGTCCCCTATCATGTGCTAAAGTTCCTTAACACTGTCTACATTGTAGTGTCACAGCATCTGCGTACAGCAACTTCATTGATCACTCCCTTCTGACCTATTTCTTATGTAGAATGTCACCAGTATGAGCAAAAGTGGACTTAGAGTCGAGTTGAACCCTGATGCATACCCTCCTCCACTGGCAACCCCTCTGTGAGTCCAATCACTGCTCAAAATGTAGTCATTGGATCCTGGTATTTAACCTATGCTAATTCTACCAGTGTTTCCCTTACTTTGAACTATCACTGCATGACTACCAAAATCACCTTTCCTTGGATCTTGTCCTATGCTCGCTCTTAGGCTAGGAAAGCTCATTTGAGCTATTTTCTCTTCTCCAGTGTCTCAGCTGCTGTCTCTCTCATTACAAACATCATGCCAGTTGTACTACATCCTGATCTGAATCCAAACTACTTATCTCCCATTTTAAGTTCCACTGCTATGTACATTCAGTTATCAATCACCCTCTACAGCACTTTCATGCAGTATGACAGGAATTGATATCTCTATACTGTCTGGGGTTCTGAATAGTCCCTCTTTTCTTTACATTGGCACTAGAATGCTTATTTACTAGTCATCTGGATATACCCCTCTCTTTCTCTCTCCATACCATGATAAGTACCCTCAGGAGTCATTCGATCCTAACACACCCAACATCTTGATCATATCTACAGTGACTTCATCTGAGCCTGCCTCTTTTCCTGACTTAATCTTTGCTAGTGCGTTTTTTACTTCTTCTAGGAAGGGTTCTCTTTTCTAGTTCAATGTATGCTGTGCATGCCACAGTACAAGTTATGCTGGGTTTTCTTCACTCACTGGCTTCCTGAAGTACTCCAGCCAATTGCCCTTGACGTGCTCTAGATTGGTCAGCAGAATGACACTGACATCGTTTAGAAATGGTGTCTGCTATCATCTTTATGTTTTTGTTACTGCCTTGCAACCTGTTAGAGCTTCTTCATACCATCTTCAGAATCACTTTCCAGGAGTTGTTAAGAGTTTCTTTGACCCCTTGTCTTTTGCTATTACAACTGCTGTTTTAGCCTCTTTGTTAGTCAGCCAGTATTCCCTCTCAGCCTGATCCAACTTTTCTGTCTCCCATTTCTTTCTGCACTCCTCCTTCCTTTTGATAACACCACCGACTTCTGTGTTCTGTCATCAGCTTTCCTTATATGCTGTATTTCCATACCTGACTTGACCATTTATCTGTTATACTGTATTCATGCAGGCTGTTTTGAGACACTGACATTCTTGTTTAACTCCAACTATGTCCTGCTCTTCATAAGGTACTAGATCCCTGAATATATCCTTGAGCTCTTGTGATTTTACATAAGTCAACTACTACATCTTCAGTCTAGTCTCTGTTGACTTTACAGTCTTCTCTGACCACTGCTTGCAGTTGATTGTGACCACCAGTGGTTTAAGGTGGAAAGCAACTGTTTCATTAGGGATGACTTTGTGATCTCTGATTTGACCTCAGTTTCCTTTCCATACTAGGAAGAAGTCTACCCGAGTTGCATGTTGACCATTCTTGTAGGCGATTTTGTGATGATCTCTCTTGGCCAACCATGTGATGGCCACCCTTAAGCCATTTACCAGAGAAAAGTCAAGAAAGACCTCTCCTTCAGTACTCCTGTTGACCTAACCATGTAGACTCAGGCAATCTTCAGATCATGTTTTGTCAGCCCCAATATGAGCATTTAGATCCTCCATTATAAAGACCAACTCAGTTTATCCTATTTTTTTTTCAGTGAGATCCTGCAAATGCTGCTTTAATGTTCTATTTTCCTTGCATTGCAGCCCTGCAGTGGAGCATAGGCTGAGATCATGAAAAATGCCCTATCTTTATACTGAAGTCTGATTGCCATTTTTTTGATAGCATGCCTCACTGTCTTTATAAGACTTTCTCTCACCACACTTCCCACATCATTTCTAGCCTGTCCTCCCCCTAAGTAGTAAACTCTGGATCCCAGGGAAAGAGGCTTTGCTGCACTGCCTTTTTACCTCCAGTCTCTTCCTCACCATCACATCATCCATTTGCAAACTGCATCCCATCAGTGAACCTATATTCAGTATAGCAATATGTCCTACATGGACAGACTCATTCAAAGCCCTGGCACTATATTTGATATCCAACAGACTGCTAAGTGGTGACCTATGCCTGGCTTATGAGGCTTCCTCTGACCCATTACTGATGGTTTTACTGCAAATCAGCAAGAAAATAGCATCATGAATACTTGGTCTAGTGATCTAACCCTCTTCTACAACATCGACAAATGTTTTGGAGGGACAGGTATATTTCACAGAGGATACTGCTACTGTAGAACAGACTCCCCCATCTACATAAAACAAACTTCATCCCTGACCTTTTTAAGTGCAACTTAGATCTATGGATGGGAAACAGAAAATTTACCCCAGGACTAGCCCCCTGTACTACTAATGGATAGATGCAGTTCCTAAAAGCTTCAACCCATGCATGGGCCCCCTCAAATTATCTATGGTATGATACCAATTATTCTGATTAGGGTTAATATTTCTTCAGCCCTCTTCTTGGATCTCTCCAAGGCATTCGATATGGTTGACCACCAACTATTAATTCACACCCTGCATACACTCAGTCTAGATCCTAAAGCCCTTCAATGGTTTAAATCCTATCTAAGTGGTAGACAGCAGGCTGTTCTTTGGCAGAATAAACTCTCTAACCTACTACCTAACACCCTTGGAGTACCACAAGGCTGTATACTAGGGCCCCTGTTATTTTCCATTTTCATCATGATATGAGTACTGTCATCCCAAAAGTCAGCTGTATGCAATATGCTGATGACTCTACCCTGATTTACTCGGCCACATCCCCAATAGGGTTACAATTAGCCACCCAGACCACATTTAACACAATAGAAAATTGACTTTCCCAACTACGTCTGATTCTAAATCCTAAAAAAACTAAAATGCTGTTATTATTACCTACACAAAGGTCTACTGCCGTTAACTTTATAATAAAAGCAAATGATGGAACAATAAACTCCCCTGACCTCTCCACTAAACTATTAGGTGTCATTATAGATAATAATCTAAAATTCGGCCTACATGTTAACCAATTGATCAAAACTATCAACAAAAAACTAGGATCACTTTACAGAATAAAAGCCTTCCTAACCCCCCCCCCCCCCCAGCCAAAGTTGCCATAGCTCGATCTCACCTTCTGTCTACTCTTCTATATGCATCCCCTCTTCTCTCTAATGTTAACAAGACTGTCATGAACAAACTCTCAATCTGTTATAACTACATTGCCATGTTTGCCACTGGGCTGCCTTTTAGGACACATCACTGCATCAATCTAATCCAGCTTGGATGGCTTGAACTACCCAGTCTAATACTATATAACCAATTGGTTATGACCCATAAAATCATATATAACCCTAACAATACCCCTGCACTTAAAGATCTTGTCATCCTCTATAATAATCCTAGACCACTGCATTCCTCCAACAGACTCCTTATTCAGATATGTAAAACTAATAACTCAGCCGGTGACTCACTCTTCATAAATTCTGTAGGTAGATCGTGGAACTCTCTACCAGCTGATATTACCTTACTCTCTTCACTTGGTCTGTTCAAAACTAGGCTCAAACACCACCTGGGAACAAACTGGCTATGTCACTGTATCAAGCCTGGTTGACCTGTCCCTGAAATGTGTAAATCTGCTAGGTAGCCTACTATATAATTTTATCCGAGTCTTTCACTGAATAACACTACCTGACGATTTGTTATAATGTTTGCTCTTCTAATCACTTAAAATATTCTATATGTAATTTGTATTGTTTGCCCATCTAATCTCTGTAAATAATATATTTGTTATTTATTTGTAATATGTGACATGTTATGATGATTTGTTATTCCATGGAGCTTTTCTCCCTGGGCCTCTGCTGAAAATGGACATACATCCAGTCAGACTATCCCGGTCAACAAATGTAAAATAAAATAAAATAAATAAATAATATTTAATATATAATTATTGACCATGGGATGATTAAGGCCAATCTATAACCAAATGGAAAGGTTATTTCAATCACAAAAAGGGAAACTGGCTCTGCTTAAAATGGCCCACAAGGGCAGCTAGCCTACTTAGTTATAGACCTATAAACTGGCTGTCTTTCTAGTGCCATTCAAATGGGATCCAATATTTGACAGCTTGGGAGGACATGATTAACTGACCCTGCTGTTTTGACAAGGATGGTCTGCACCTCTCCCCTTAGGGTTTTGAATACAGGCTAAAACTTTATCCACCCATATAGTGCCTATTTTAGGCAATGCCAAATTGACAAACCTGCCAACATAGCAAAATCAATGCAACCGAACTCCAAGGTTGCCCTGCTCAATCCTAGGAGCCTAAATAAAAAAAAAAAAGAAAACTACACTCCCTCCAAGCCCGCCTCACACTTGAGAATATAGACACCAATGCGGTTACTGAGACATGGTTTAAAGAGGCAGAGAGTACCCCCAACAGTGTAAGGCTTCAGTGCCTTCCACACTTTTAGACCAGTAGCTGCACAGACAAGTGCTAAAGGTGGAGGTGTCTCAATATACATAAACATGGTAGGCATGATTAAACGCAAAAAGTAAACCTTAAACCTGTTAATGTCCGTGTGTCGTGTGTGTGTGTCATTTCTGTGTCAGTGTTTCGATCGGGTGTCGTGATGGTGTCGATGTTGTTTGTCAGCCCTTTATATGACCCATCAATAACAGGCATACCTCTAAGACTGTCAAACAGGATGATGTGCTGGAGTTCCTCCACATGTAAAGCACCATAGGCAAAGCCTGTAACATATTCTAGCCAGCTGTAGGTCACCCTCCATGTCCCAAGAAGCTCACAATGCATACTTGGACATATTGGAGACACTTACCATCCGACCTAACACCCTACTCATGGGAGACTTTAATTACCTGTCTATTGACTGGGAATCCTACATGGCCTAAAATCTACAGACGCTGGGATTCCTGGACTTCATAAATACACAACTTCATGACCAAGTGAATGCACCCACTAAAGGCGCCAACATACTGGACCTCATGCTCACAAATATGGGTGAATGCAGCACTCTCCCAAATGTCTTATCATCCCTGGTAAGGTCCAAACAAAGAACTGTCTCTTTCAAAATTCAAATCAACTCAATAATGCCATTAAAACCAGTAACAGTTAGGAATTATTCCAAGGTGAATTACCTTTTGTTAAATGATGGTTTGTCAAAATTCAGTGCCTCTCCAATCCCTGAGAGCAAAGCAGCCTATGCTGAATTGCTCTCAGAGGCTCTGTATGACCATGTCAATGGCTGCATAGAGGCTTCTCTACTTACCAGAGGTAAGCCCAGGGCTAGACCCAGGAACAAACCAGGTGAAGGATAACCATATGTCCTAGTACAGCTATGCCAGAAACCTCAAGGGCAGCACACAGCACTGTGCTGAACTGGTGGTTAATGGTGCCACATTCACTGATCCTGGTGATATAGTAAACCTGTTAGTGGAAGTAAACCTGTTAGTGGATACAAACGAAACACACCAACCAGTAAAAAACAAAGAATAACCACAAAACTGGAACCACACCAACATATTTTAATTTGGCGCTTTCGTCTTGACAATGCAAAAGACTTCATCAGAATCATAAAGTCTTTTGCACTGTCAGGACGAAAGCACTAAATTAAAAAACCTGTTAGTGGAGAAATTCAGTTCCAACTTTACCCCACCCCCACCTCACCCCTAACCATTCCCCCAAAAATACCCTCAGACATAACCCCTCCAACTAGAACTAGGAAGTAAGTACTGGCTGCACTCATTAAAGCCAAGAACATGACCTCAATAGGCCCCAGTCACATCCCAGGATGAATCCTGAACAGTCTAAAATATGAATAATCAAGACCCCTAGAGTCATTATTTAACTATATTTTAAAACAAGCTTTATGCCACATGAATGGAGGACTGTGGCAGTCATCCCACTTCATAAAGCAGGACCTTCAACAGATCCTGGAAACTACAGACCCATCAGTCTGATGAGTCTTACATAAAACAAACTCAAGGTTCTGCTCCCTAATGCTAGGATTCTAAACACAAAACTGCACTTCCTGGAAGTACTCCTCACCTTGGAAGATGCTGATGCCTGTGCAGTCACTGAAACATCGTTCAAGGCCACAGAGAACACCCCAGCTGTGCAAGGCTACAATGCCTTCCACACATTCAGACCTGAGAATGAGCATGAAAGAACCAAAGGTGGAGTCAAATCCATCTTCATTAAAGCCAAGTACACCTCCATATTGGTCAAACAGTATGACTTTCTCTAACTACTCCATGCCCAATTAACTATAGGCAAAACACCTTACCACATCATTACTAACTATAGGTCCCCCTCTGTAGAACAGAGCATGTGTTGTAACTTTAAGAAGCATATGAAAGTGAGGGTATGTGCGTATAAATAGAGAGCACGTGCAGGCAGCAGTGCCATTTTGAGAGAACAGTCAGAGTGTTAACATGTATGAGTGCAGTAGTTAGTTTGTTTATAAGTTTATTTAAGTTTAAGTTACTAAGCCTCAATCCTGATGTGTTTGTATATAATAAAGCTGCTTGAACTGATCCCACAATTGTTTGTCTGTTTTATCCTGACCGGACGAGCGACATGGTGCCAGAACCGGGATGGAGAGTGCATCTTCTTCAAGCCATGAGGTGCAGAGTTAACGGTCAAGGTACGTTGAGCAGGTTGGGTGATACAGTACTTAATGATTAAAAGAATGCCAGAAATGAACTTCAGGTAACCAAAACTCGCATAGATGATTTATTTTGTAAAGAAAATGATATGAAGCATTTGCAAAGTACAAAATGCATTATTAATCAAACAAAAGCCACAAAACGCATTATTGATTAAATGAAATATTTAAAACTACGATATTTGATAGAATTATCAGAAATACTTAGGAATATGTTCCGAGTTATTTCTGATTTGCATAACAAGCATGTTAAAAGTAAAAATAGCACAAGAAAAGTATAACGAGCCTGATAAGAGGTTAAATGGGCATAAGAAGTACAATAAAAGGGCAAAATAACCATAAAAAAGCAAGGAGACTGCATGTTTTTTAGTAAACAAATGTGTTTTGATATGAGGTACTATTTTGTATTGACTAAAGCTATTCAGAGCATAACTAGAGTTGTTCTAAGTATTTCAGAGTGTGCAAAGTGTTTGAAGTGTGTGCTTTATTACAGCACAATTATTTCAATGAGTTTACTGTGTGCAAAGTACAGTTAGTTTGCAAAGAGCAGTCAGAATACAGTCATTTCAAAAGGTTTCTTGCGCTGTGTACATTTTATTCGCAGACTGCAGTCATTTTAAAGTGTTTCTCGCACTGTACAGAGTTATTTTGAAAAGTTCAGCAAGAAGTTTCTTGTGCTGTGTACAATTCATTCCAACATGCATCATTTTGAAGTGTTTCTTACACTGATAAGGAGTGGTTTCAAAGTGCTCTTGTGCTACAGAAACTTATTTTACAAAGTACAGTTATTTTGAAAAGTCTGTTGCGCTATTGGGCATAGCTACAAGTTCTGGCATATATGTGTGCATGTTTGTATATAATTCCAAGGGTCTTTATTACTGTGTGTTGATATGACACAGGCATTTCGCAGACCCAGTCCACTTGTGTTTGATCATAATATTGCAGAGAACTGGAGAGTATTTGAGTAGTAATATGATATTTTCATACAAGCAGATTTTTCTGACAAAGATGCTCGGATAAGGGCATTTATTTTGCTTAACTTTGCTGGGTCAGAACCTATAGGAGAAGAGAAAACTGCCATATTGTTGTACAAGCTGAATGAAAGGAGGACCCTGAGTGCTTGAAATGTAAATTTAGAGAAATGTGTGACCCCCAGAAAAATGTTACATTGGAGAGGCACCTATTTTATACAAGAGACCAAAAGACAGGATAAACTTTTGCAGCTTATATTACTGACTTGAAAAACAAGGCTAAAATGTGCAGGTTTGGTGATTTGAAAGATGAGTTGATAAAAGGCAGGCTTGTGTATGATGTTAATAATGCTGCTGTGAGAAAGATTTTGCTTTGTGACAGTGATTTAATGCTGAGCAAAGCTATAGAGATTTGTCAAATACATGAGCTAACAGAAAGCACACAAATATGCTTGCAAATGATAAGAGCATGGTTTCAGCAGCCTCTAGAGCAAATGTAGACATCATGCAGCACGTGGCTAGCAGAAACAGGCCTAAGCACATGGCAGTGATTTAACATTAAGCAAATCCATAGAAATTTGTCAAATCCATAAGTTCACAGAAAGGCACACAAGTATGCTTGCAAGTGATGAGCATGATTTCAGCAGCCTCTAGAGCAAACTTAGACAGCATGTAACACACGGCAAGCAGAAACAGGCCTAAGCACATGGCTGCTGCACCCCCTGTGGGTGTGGCAGGGGAAACCCAGTAGCTTTCTAGCAAGTTCCAAGACTAGCTCAGTAAAAGGGACATGCTCAGTGTAATATACGGATGAGTCAGCAAAACCCAAGTCAAGTCTTATTGTTAACTGTCGTAACTGTGGTGCCAATCATGAGTCTAAAAGAGAGAAGTGCTTAGCATTTGGTCAGCAATGCCACAAGTGTAAACAATGGAATCATTTTTAGAAGTATTGTAAATCAAGCAAGCCTCATTCAGTTATTAAGAAAGGTCACTCAAAAAAGCAAGTTGATCACGTAGATAGCTGCAACCCTAATTTCTATATAGATGGTGTATCAGTGGTCAATGAAAAGGTTAATGCAGTAGCTTTGTTGGCAAAGAATGAAGTATTTTGCACTGTCCTGATCAATGGTAAGCCCACAGAGCTCAAAACAGACACTGGTTCAAAGTGTAATGTAATACCAGCAGAAACATTTGCTAAAGTGAGAGCTGGTGAGCAACTTAATTTGGCCAATTGTGCAAAGCTTGTTGCTTATGGAGGTGATAAAATTCAAACTGAAGGCTCAGTAGTGCTTTCATGTTATTTGGCTGGGAACAGTTACAGCTTACATTTTTATGTGGTTAGAAAACCTGTGTAGTCATTATTAAGTCTCAGAGACAGTTTGAGAATGAAACTGCTTTCTTTTACCAAAGAAGTACATCATGTAAGCATATATTCCACTTCCAATTTCAGTGACACTATTTTCTCAGAGTATGCTGATGTGTTCAACAACAAGCTAGGCAAACTTCCAGTCATGTACTCCATGACAGTAGACCCACAGGTCAGTCCAATGGTCAGACCAGCAGGGAGAGTTCCAATAGCTATGCAGGACAAAGTAAAGTTCCAGTGAGACAAGATGGTGCAGCAGGGTGTGATTTGTCCAGTCACAGAACCAACTGAGTGGCTGTCTTCCATGGTAGCTGTTCATAAGAAAAATTCAGATGAAATCAGAATATGCATTCACCCAAGAGACTTGAGCAAGGCATTAAAAAGACCTCATCATCCTATGTGTACAGTCGAGGAGATTGCCACCCTCATGCCAAATGCCACTGTTTTTTCTGTCTTAGATGCAAAGAGTTCATTTTGGCAAGTAATGCTTGATCACAAATCTTCACTACTGACTACATTCAGTACGCCATTTGGTAGATACAGATTCCTCAGGATGCCTTTTGAATAAATTCTGTCAGTGAAGTTTTTTAGCAAGCAATGGAGCAAATTTTTTCAAGCTACCTGTGTGCAGTAATAGGTGATGATTTACTGGTTGGAGGCAATGGTGAAGCATAGCATGACAGAAACCTCAGGAACGTTTTGGACAGAGCATGTGAATTTAAAGCTCAATCCTCTGAAGTGCAAATTTAAACTATCAGAAGTTACTTATGTAGGTCATTTATTTACCAGTACAGGCTTACGACCAGATCCTTCTAAACAAGCAGCCATTCTTGAGATGCCAGCTCCAGACAATATCCAAGCTCTACAGCGATTTCTTGGTATGGTTAACTATATGGACAAATTTATCCCTGACTTTAGTGACTTATCAGAACCGTTGAGAGAGCTGACACACAGAAATGTTGCATGGTCATGGTTAGAACAACACCAGAGAGCATTTGATAACCTCAAACAGCAAATTGCTAACCTGCCTACATTAAGATACTATGATGTCCACAAACCAGCAGTTCTTTCCTGTGATGCTTCAAGTTCGGTCTTGTTGCAGTTATTCATCAGGACAGCAGACCTGTTGCCTTTGCATCTAGAATTCTTACCCAAACTGAGATGCAGTATGTTCAAATTGAGAAGGAACTTTTGGCAATTGCATTTGCATGTTCGAAGTTCCATGATTATATTTTTGGCCGAGCTATCCAGATAGAAACTGACCATCAACCAATAATCACTATTTTAAAGAAGCCTTTGCATTCCACTCCAGTAAGATTACAAAGCATGATGCTCAAAGTGCAGAAGTATAATTTCAAAATGGTCTATAAAAAAGGCAAACTTCTTTATCTGGCTGACACCTTATCCAGACTGCCCAGAAATACCATGGAACAGCTTGATGCAGAGAATTTTGACTTTGATGTCACGGAAGTGTGTAATTTTTCTACCACGAGACTTGATGAGCTAAGAGATCATACACAGACTGATCCAATTTTGCAAAAGCTCAACCACTTCACCAATGTAGAATGGATGTCAAAGCAATCTTGTGTACTGCCAGAAGTGCAGCCTTACTTTCCATACAGAGATGAGATGCAGATGGAAAATGGTATCATTTTCAAAGGTCCAAAAGTTGTTGTTCCTACTTCCTTACAGCGTGAATACATTCAGATTTTGCATCGTGGCCACCCAGGTTCCAATTCTACCAAAAGAAGGGCAAGAGGACTAGTATTTTGGCTTTTTCTAGTGAAAGAAATTGCTAAAGTGCTTTCTTCTTCTTCTTCAGTGTGAAACGGTACTAAGCTGCATTTGCAAAAAGAGCCACTTCAGCTAAGTCAAATTCCTGAACTACCTTGGTCAACAGTAGCCAATGACATATTTGAGTGGAACAGTCAACATTGCTTAGTGTTGGTAGACTCTTATTCGAACTGGTTTGAGATCAATTTGCTACCTAACCTAACATTCAGTGCTGTTATTGCTAAGATGAAACGTCATTTCTCAGGTCTATGGTAGTCCACACAAAGTAATTTCTGACAATGGTTCTCAGTTTACCAGTCAATTGTTTCATAGATTTGCTAAAAAGTGGGACTTTCTCCATGTTACTAGCAGTCCTGAATATCCACAGTCAAAAGGCCTTGCTGAATGTGCATTACACAGTGCAAAGCAATTACTAGAGAGGTCAAAGTATGACAATACCAATATCATCTTGAATTTACTTAATGTAGATTCATAGATTCATAGATTAGTACTAGGCTAACTGCCCCTGTGGGCCATTTTTTAAGCCTAGCCAATTACCCCCATGAGATTTGAACCCTGCACCTTGTGTCTATAAAGTGAACACCTTAACCATTATGCCATCCCCCTCCCCCTCCCCCCAGAAATATACCCTGTAACAACCTATTTGGCTCACCTGCTCAGAGACTTCTATCTCGGCAAACCAGAACAACCTTGTCTACCAGTTCTAAATTGTTGGTGCCTAATGCTAAAAACTACAGAGCAATCAAAGTCCAACTTCTTCTCAGAAGTCCAGCTATGTTAAAATGACCAGATTTCTTCATCCATTAAAAGAAGGCGAGACAGTGAGGATGCAAACGGCGAAAGGCTTTGATCAAACTGGTCAAGTGAGTGGTATATGTACCAAGCCAAGATCCTGCTTAGTGGAATCTGAGGGTATAGACTACAGGAGAAACCACAGACATCTTCTTCCTGTATCAGAAATGATATTGCAGCATCGTACCTGTGATACAGACTCTAGATCTCAGAGCAACCATGACGATGTTCATACTGAAGAACATGTCACAGTATCCATTCCCATTCCAGATGATGTCCCAGTTGTCCCCAAGGCTGAACATTCCTTGAATACAGTCCCCATTGCTAGATCCAGTTCCAACTTTTATGTTACACGATCAGGTCATATTTCTAGACCTAGTGTAAAATGCACAGCAACCTGGACATGATTTTTTTATGTGTCTTGATTTTGTATGATTGCACATCATATAGTTAGTTCTGCATAATTGCATGTCAAAAGATTATGTCTGTAAATTGCATGTCATTGAATACTGTCATTTCAAATATGGACTATTTCTCAAAGTGAGAGACTGTAGATCAGAGCGTGTGTATGTACCTTTAAGAAGTATTTCCAGATATAGCACGTGCATATAAATAGTGAGCACGTGCAAGCAGCAGTACCATTTTGAGAGAATAGCCAGAGTGTTATCATGCATGAGTGTGGTAGTCAGTCTGTTAATAAGTTTAAGTTAAGTTACAAAGCTTCATTTCTGATGTGTTTCTGTGTAATAAAACTACTTGAAATGAGCCCACGAATGTTCGTCTATTTTATCCTGACCAGACGACATACAGTCTCCACTGAAAATAGGTTCTGCTTTGCCCAGTGGACTTTCTCGGTAAACATAGGCCAATAAATAAATACAGGGAGTAAACACAATATCCTATGCTGATCACCTCAAAGCCCTGCCTCTTTACTCAGTATCATACAGACTTCTGAGAGGTGATCTTTTCCTGGCATACAAGGCATCCCTGGACCCTGTTTTGATGAACGCTCTGAACATCCACAAAACAAATAGAATAGGAACTACTAGATTAAAAGACCTAAGTTTTGATTGCAACATAAACAGGATATGTTAGAGAGACAGATATCTTTCTTAGAGAACTCCCATTCTCTGGAATAGGTTATCCATCCATGTAAAGCAAAGTTCCTCCCTATCCCTATTTAACTTGGACCAATGGATAGGTAATCAAAAATTCTTCCCTGGTCTGATTCCTGTGTCTCTCATGGACAGAGGCAGTTAGTAATTCACCCCTATACAAATCAGATTTGTGGGTCACATATGGGTTGCACTGCTAGGCTTATATGGGCCCTAGATGTTGTCAGCCTAGTATACACATGTGAACCTATGAATCTATGAACGTAACCAGGGCTGCTGAGCATTATCATGGGCACACACTACTAATAGGGCATGTAGACCCCACCTCATCATTAGCATAGCTCTCTGGTGTAAGTCAGAGCAGGTCAGGTCCTCAGCCCAGTTAGTGCCAGCAAATACCCATGCTCATTTTTTTACATTAGTTGGCATGACCATATCAGCTAGAGCCAATTTTTACACTGCTGAGTGGCTAGCTTTTATGTGGTACACAGTCTGTGGTCAATGTTCTCCTGTCTAGAAGATACTATGCACCACAGATGATGCCTTAAGTGGTTGAACCACATAATTCATCTCCCAAAAGGTACCACCTAGATTTGGTGTTGCTCTCCACCATGATCTACAATTTTGGGTGCCCTCTGATGGCAGACAGCTCAAACACAGCTAGAAGGGTTAACTCCTACAATGTAAGAGCCATATTTTGGTGGGATTCTGTTTTTTCTTTGTTAGCCACAGATGAGATATACTGAAAGATAAAAATACTTGACCCATGCTGTTGGCTTTCTAGACGTTATGTGGCTTTGGACTGTAAAAAAGGGCAATTAGTTGAGAGTTATTTTGTTTCATAGTTTTACCAACAAGAATTTTTATTTTTTTATTTTTTTTATTTATTTGTAGTTGATTTACCAGGATAGTCCATTGGGCCCGAAGTACCCGTTTTCAATGGAGTCCTGGGGAGAAAAGCTCCAAAACAAAGTACAAGGGATTACAAGTAATTGAAGTTCACACTTTAACACTTACAATTATATTAAACAGATCATATTAAAAGCAATTATCAACAACAGTGGTAATAAGTCAATAATAGTGGTTGATAGGAGTAGTCAAATGTGGGTCTAAGTCAAAAAGGAGATGGTTTCATAGAGAAGGGTCTAAGTTATAAATAGTACAATTATAGTATTCTGGTTACATTTTATATATAAAGTATAGCATAGCAATGGCAATAACAATTGCAATATGATGTATCTTGAAAGGAAAGTAGAATTTGAGACTTAAGGAAAAGTAGAATTTGAGACTTATTAGGAGTTGTTGCTTACTTATGTTAAACTAATTAAGAGAAGAGGCAGTCAGCAGGGGATGGGTTGAACTAGGAGGGATGAGAGCAGGAGCATTCCCAGGAGGATGATAAATGTGTATGTAGGGATTTTTAAAATCTGGGAGGTTTGTAGTAGTGCGGATGAAGGGGGCAAGGGAGTTCCATTGGTGTGCCAGGGCAAAGGACAGCAGGTTTTTTCCTGGAGAGTGAAGAGGTTTGTACAGTTCTATTAGATTTTGGTTATTAGATCTTAGGAGTCTTTGAGGCATGTGCATTTTAAAGGTGGAGGTGAGTGAGGGACAGAGGGATGGTTGGAAAATGAGTTTGTGGGCAAAACTGAGCTGAGTAAAGGACAGATAGTTAGGAAGCTTAAGCCAGTTTAGTTTGTGTAGAGATACACAGTGGTGCGTAGATGCTTTGTGGCCAGTGGCAAATTTTGCAATTTTATTATAACATGTGGACAGTTTTGTTTTAAGGGATGATTGAAGGTTTGTTAGGATAGGAGCGCCGTAAAGAAGGGAAGGGATAAGGAATGTTGTAGCCAGAGTGAGCTTAGTAGTTGTAGAGAGGAACTGATTTTGGCGATAAAGCATGCCAAATCTAATGTGGGTTTTTTTTATGTTTAGTAGTAAGTGGCTATTGAATGTGAGTTTGTCATCAATCTGGACCGCTAGTAGTTTGCTTTCTGATACTAGTTCAAGAGGTGTGTGGTTTTGGCTGATGATAGAGAATGTATTTTTGTCAATGGTTGTGTTTTTTGAGGGGGTAAATATCATAAGCTTGGTTTTTGATGCATTGAGAGCAAGATGATTGTTTTTCATCCACTGTTCAGTGGTAGAGAAGGCGTCTTGGGTTAATTTTAAGAGAGTTGGAATGGATGTGGCTGTGCAGATAATTGTGGAGTCATCTGCATATTGAACGAGTTTGGCGTGGGGAAGTGAGTGATAGAAGTCATTTATGAATATATTGAAGAGGAGAGGGCCCAAGATGGAGCCTTGTGGGACTCCATTGGGTGTGTTCAGGAAGGGGGAGATGGCTGTTTTCCATTTGACTGCTTGTTGCCTGTGGGAGAGATAGCTGGTGAACCAATTGATAGCAGCAGGGGAAAGGTTTAAGTTAGATAGCTTAGTAAGGAGAAGGCTATGAGATATAGTATCAAAGGCTTTAGAGAGGTCAAGAAGGAGGGTGGATACAATACAGCCAGAATCTCTAGCTGCATTTATAGTTTCTAGGAAGGAAAGGAGGGCAGTCATGGTGCTGTGGCCGGGTCTGAAACCATGTTGTGTGGAGGTTAGTAGGTTATTATCTAGGAGATAGGGGAGGAGTTGGAGATGGATGCATTTTTCTAAGAGTTTTGATATTGGAGAAAGGATGGCGATGGGGCGGAAGTTAGAGATGTCGTTGTTTTTGCCTCCTTTATGCAAAGGTATGATGAAAGTTTTTTTCCAGAGTACTGGAACATAACTTTCTTGGATAGATCGGTTTATTAGGATGCTAATGGGAAAGGAGATGGCTTCGGCAGCTATGTTAAGGAAGGATGAGGGTATATTATCAGGTGCATTAGTACATGGTTTAAGCTTTTGCAATAGTTTTTTTATGGTAGAGGTAGGGATGGGTTTTAGGGAGAAAGATGGGAGATGAGAGGTAGGAGATGGGGGGTAGGAGGAGGGTGTGGGCATAGAGGGTGGGTTGATATTGGAGAAGGAAGTGGTTAGTTTAGAGATAGAGTCTAAGAAGAAAGAGTTGAATTGGGTGGTGAGATTGATATCTGGAGCATTTGGGTCTGGACTTGGGTTTACTGTAGTGCCAGGTTTTAGGAGTTTGTTGATGCCTTTCCAGAATTTTTGAGGATTTGTTTTATGGTTGTTTTGAAGTGTGGAGAAGTAGTTTTTTCGATCTATAGTAATAAGCTTTTTAACTTTGTTACGAAGAGTTTTGAATTCGTTAAGGTTAGAGGGGGTTTTGTTTCTTTGGTAGCGTGCCCAGGTTTTGTCTCTCAGACGCATGGCAGTTAGTGTGTTTTTTGTTAACCAGGGGGCAGTATTGTTACGTATTCTTTTGGTTTTTATGGGTGCGAAGCTATCCAGGAGATTTAGGAAATTAGTATTGAAGTAAGCTACAGAATTGTCCAGGGGTAGAGTTTTTAGTGGGCCCCAATTTATTGATTTTAAGGAGTCTGAGAAGGTCACTGGGTTAAAGTTTTTTAGGTTGCGACTGCTAATATAGCTATGTGTTGCCTATAGTGTACATGGAAGACGTTTGGTGAAGATGGGAAGATGGTCACTGAGGGAGTTGGGAAGAGTTCCACTGTCGGTATAATAGTGGGGGTGAGGGACTAAGATCCAATCTAGGGTACTGCCAGTGGAGAGATCTTTAGAGGGTCTTGTAGGTAGGTTGATGAGCTGAGAGTATTTAAAAAGGTTAATATGTATAGGGTGTGTGGAGGATTGAATGGAAGACCAATTAATATTTGTGTCACCCATGATAATAGTTTCGTAGGTGATATTGATAGAAAGCCAGGATAGGATATCTTCTAATACTGATACATTGTTGCCAGGGGGGATGTAAAGTGAAACTATGCAGATGTGTTTATGTTTATTTAGCTGAAATATAGCTAACAGTAGTTCTGCATTGGAGAAATTTGGAATAGGTTTGTTATAGGATGTAATGGATAGGATGGAAGAATATAGTAAAGCTACCCTGCCACCTTTTTTGTGAGTTCTGTCTTTTCTGATTATTGAGTAGTTTGGTGGAAGAATTTCAGTGTCTTTTATATGAGGTTTTAGCCAGGTTTCAGAAGGGCATTTAGAGAGGCTAGTAGAATGGATTTTGATACAGAGGTAGTGGTGATTGGGTCTGGGTTAGGGTGTATGTCATCGGATAGAAGTATGGTTGTAAGGTATTTGATTGTTACAAAGAATTAGGACATTTTCTGCTGGAAAACGTTAACCTGACAATAATTTAACTCGCGAGTATATATGTATATCTGTAAAATTATATTTTCATGCTAAAGCTATGAGGCCTTTGTAGTTACTTTTTAATGTCTAATTTTATTTTTTCTGTGTATTTGTGTCTCACTGTCTGCCAACAGTCAAACCTCTCCAATCAGACTTGAGGCCATTCGTTAATTCTCCTACTGGATATTCACAGCACTGGGGTCAGAAAGCATCCAGGGCATCCATCATCCATGCAGCCACAAGGGTTGTTTGGTGTTGTAGTTACCCAAAGATCATCATCCTTTCTGTAGACCCATCCCCCATGGAACATCCAGAATAGCAAATTGAAGAGACCAGCAGGGAAGAACTGCTTTCGCCAGTGATTCTTTCCTGCTTCAACCCCTGTTGCCACTACTTCTAAGGCCATAAAGCCCTCACTATTACAGACTGCTTGATTTTTTTTATTAAGCCTTAACCCACCCCAGGTGACTAACATAGGCACTCCCATCACCAAAGTCCCTGTGTATTCATGTTCCTACATATATGGTTGGGAGTGACACGTCCACTTCTCCACATCCTTGCTGATTTCATCACCTGTAACTCTCTACTTAAAAGTGAGAAGGAGGTAGTCCAGCCACTAATTCTTTCCCCCAACTAGACAACCTGACTTCAACTGCTCATTTCCTATCCTCTTGCCCCTCCAATGCCTGATCCACTAGAAGAAATCATGTTGTTTGGGTTACATTCATGGCTTTATCCCTCTATACCACAAAGTGAGACAGTTTAATGTTTCATGGCTTCATTACTCTACACCAGAAAGTCAGACACTTTAAAGTTTTATTTCATTCTTCTTCTTCTAAACTAAAATGCTTCATAAGATATCAAAGTTACACACTGGAAATCAGTCACTGTACTTTATTGCGGAAGACAAACGGTAAGCGCTTTCACAACTTAATGTTGCTTCATCAGACTGATGAAGCAACATTAAGTTGTGAAAGCGCTTACCGTTTGTCTTCTGCAATAAAGTACAGTGACTGATTTTCCAGTGTGTAACTTTGGTGCCTTAATTTACTTTTGCTGTTGTTGTGTGTTTTGGGCACCTCAGTGTACCTGCAGCCATTTGTTTTTTGCATCTTCGCTTCATAAGATATGTCTGTTTGTGTGTGAAAGTTACCTTGTTAGCTTTTCTTGCATTGCTGTGAGGTATACCATAATGGCAGGTCTGTAAGAGTCAGTTCATTCTCCATAACTAAGGACTAAGGCCAGCAAGTTTTAGGACCTCTGAGGAAATAAAAATGATTTCAGTATCCTTCATCCCATAATATACTATGGTGCCAAGCCTCTGTGTGTGTAAGGTGCCTAATATTGTAAGAGGAAGGAAAGGAGAGACTTAAGACCAACTATATCTGAGGTTGTGGGGGGTGTGTGTGTGTGTGTGTGTGTGTGTGTGTGTGTGTGTGTGTGTGTGTGTGTGTGTGTGTGTGTGTGTGTGTGTGTGTTTGTGTGTATTCATATTATGAAACTTAACCTGCCTTACTGTCTGCTTACATACATGAATTCTCAACCCATCAGAAAATATTTCATACACTGAAGTCATCTAGGGAGATGTGGAAGAGTTTGGATCCTTCTCATCACCTAAAATCCCAGAACAAAGATGTTTGTTTTTAAGCAAGAACTTCTTAGGTTTCATTAGGAAGATATAAAGAGGACAGAGAGGCTCTCTTCATTGCAGATATTCTAGTGGGAGGTTCCAGATGGTCTGTAGTCTCTCTGACCTGCTGTTGAGTAATAGATTGGAAGGCTAATGGCTCAAGAGCAAGCTGTTCCAGCAGAGGAGGTGCCAGCATTGGGGCCGAAACATACAGCATCAAAGAGAGCCACTGTGTGGTCATGGCTAGGTTTGACATGGACAGTGAGAGCTGCACTAACATTGAGAAACTTAGTGCACCCTCACAAAAAAAAAAAAACAGTACTGACTTCAAGACCAACATTTCTGGCACTAACATCAACACCAATAATGCAATTACATTAAGGATATCTGCACTGAAGAGATGCCTGCCATTGAAAGCATTAATACTGAACCTTAAGGTGCTGAAATCAACAAAATAATTATTTCTATTAATATGGTTCCAACATCAGGATCAACATTGTAGGAGATGGGGCTATCATGCTCAGGATAGTTACTCTTTGAAGAAATTGCGATTCTGATGAGAAAAGTAGAGGTGACCTAGGTAATGACCCAAGAACTCAAGGACTCTTTAGTTGCCATAGATAGAGAACAGGAAGGAACACCAATCAAATGGGTCCATGTCATTGTGTATAAAGAGGCTGAAACTTATGCAACATTATTTGAGCTGTTTCATTCCCAATAACTGTTAAAGAGG
Organism: Protopterus annectens; assembly: GCF_019279795.1. NCBI lineage: Eukaryota > Metazoa > Chordata > Ceratodontiformes > Protopteridae > Protopterus > Protopterus annectens. The sequence continues at coordinate 349,762,877 of NC_056738.1, forward strand.
TGCAAACTTGACTAACAGGAGAGGAATTCAGGTTTTCCTTTTTTTAGAATGTTATGTGAAACCAGACACAGACTTTCACTGCCTGGTGGAAACTGGAGATGATGAAACTAAAGGGTCAGTGACATGTTTCATGGCTAAAGATTGGTCTAGTAAGTAAAACTTAAGTTGTTCTATACTTTTTAAGGTAGATTCTGTGATCATTAAATAAACTTGACACTTTATAAGGGTTATTGTTAACCCAAGGCAATGCTAACACTTTGCATGTACATCTTGGAGGAGGAATTTTCCTCTCACTGGCACAACAATGGAATTAGCTTTCCATGATCACAAGAACACATGACCTGGGCCCAAACAGAAGAACAGTTTGTGAAGAAAAAGGAAATAAGCTGTTTTAATGAAGATAGATGAAAGTAATTAAAGTGACCTGAATTGTTTTACTCATAAATCTATGAAAATTACTCACAGTAAATCAAAACACAGCCTGGAATAATTTTTCCTCACTAAGCATCATGCAGGTTGGACAGTGGAAAAATTGTGGGATTGTGGAGTGTGCTTAGCAGGGTGGGAATTTCTTCTTTCCAAATGAAAGTTTTACTTGCTAAGTGGTCCTAATGGTTGATGAATATCCAGCTAACAGAGGACGGGCCTATGCCTATTAGATCCTCTTTTTCTGAAAAAGGTTAATACATATCATATGTCTTGCCCTTAGCAATTTAGAGGAAAAAAAGCTTTCAATATATATTCCCCAGTAGCATTCAGTCAATTGTTCTGAGTACTACTGAGTGATGTGACATAGTTTCTGAAGTGAGGTACTTAATCAAACCACTGTATGCTCAGGCAGTGACTAATTCTGTGTCAAAATGCTGAAAAACTGGAATTTGTACTTACATTTTCTTTTAATTTCTTCCTTTTTGTATAGTATTAATCTGTCTCTACACTATTTCTCATAACTAAAATTTATATTTATTACATGTTCTGGCTATGTTTAATAACTATAGTTACTTTTGTGATGGTGTGAGGTATTACCAGCTATGCCAGGAGAAGTAGGGCAGTGGATGTGTAATATATGCCAGCACAGATAGCTGGAGTTCTGTAAAGAATTATATGTCATTTGTATATCAAACTGATTGTACAGGTGCTTGTGTTGAAAGTTTATTTGTAAAGATGCTTGTGTTAAAAATGTGCCAAAAGTGGGTCCTGATGGACAGAAAAGAAATAAACCTGTATGTCAGACTGTATTATAACTGTTGAAATTAATATATAGTAACAGAGGATACTGGAAGAGAAGAGGTTAATCTCAGTCCAGCTAACTTTGAAAAAGAGTTTGAAATTAAATACCTGGTTTAGGCCATAAAGATTGTATCTTACACTTCTGATTGTAGCCAGACACAAAATGTCTGTGAAAACCAGGACAGGAATCCTACTGTATTGTTCTTAGGGGTAAACTACTTACTATCCTGGAAGGATGGAAGTTTTTGAAATGGTTTTATAGCTTCCAGATGTTATAACACATCATAGCAAAGCTCTATGTGTGTGTATTATGACACATATGTACTAAATTCTGGTTCAGTTTTGTAAAGGGGGTAGTGTGGGAACCAGAGTGAGATGACCAGATGTATGTGATATAGTTCTCTAATCCTGCACTGAAATTATGTTTTAATACTAGATGAGACAGAAGTCTGAGGGCAGTCTGTTTGTGAAACCTGGCAAGAAGGAAGACTACTCACCCACATCATCTTGCCTTACTCTGATAAGAAACCAGGGAATATAAGTTCTTTAGATCAGTCAGGAAAATATAGTGAGATTATTTAAGTACTGTTTTTCTGTACCTGTGTGAATCTATCCATATGTTTTATTTTTCATTTTTCCTGTGACTGAAGCTCTGGTGTTTATTGTAAACAGATATTTAATATTTTCATGTTCTTTTATTATTTATTATTAAATATATTTAAACTTTTCATTATGGCTGGTCTTTTACAGAATATTTTAAACTTTGAGAGTATGTATATTTGTTTGGTGACACTGTGGCCACTCCTGAAAGACTTGCTGCATTGGTCAAACACTACAATTTGTATTAGTATTCATTTAACTCAGTATAATTGGGTACCCTTGTAACAGCCTTAGAGTAGATGGCTTTAGAGTGTTCTGGTGGCAGTATCTATCTTATAGTCTGGGCAGAGGGGCATAGCTGGTAAATCTGTGCCAGCCCTTCCCATGTGTATGTGTGTGAAAATCAAATCTCAAAGAGTATGTGTGTCAGCTACTTGGAGTAGGGACACAGAGCATTGGTTTTACAGAGAGGGTGGTGGAGGACTTGGCTTGGAACACTTAGCTGAGGACTCAGCTCTACAGCTGTGTCAGTGGGGAGTCTTACTGGGAGCCTAGAGAGAGCAAGTGAAACCTAGCCTCTGAACTGAGTGTGTTCCCTGTGTGCTCTTAAGGGAAATTGTGCTTGGTGCAGAGAGCTGCATCTGGAAATACCATGTGTATCTATCTTTGTTCCAAGTGAACATCCCTCACCGGTGTCCATGGTGAGAATTGAGGCTCCTTGATTACTGGCCCAGAGGAGGGACAGCACAACTTTCATACAATAAAATGTAAGTATTACATTTAGCTGCTTCACCTCATTTTGTGAACTCTTGAAAAATTTTGTGTCAGGAACTTTTGTTCTAGGGAACTACACCATTTACCCTAAAGTAGTGGTAGAGAAAGTCATGGAAAGAAACCTGAAGGCAAGGCTGGTTACTTTCATAGAGGATAAGAGACTCAAGGACAGCAATCAAAAGTGGTTCATGCTCAGAAGGAGCTGTCAATCAAACTTGATCCAGAGTTATGATTGATTGCAGGAAATATTATGAGGTAAGTAGTAGTACATGTAGTTTACTTGAAGTTGGCCAAGGTCTTTGACTCAGTCCTACACAGGTAGCTGATAAGCAAATTGAAGGGGTTGAGAAGAGTGTGGGGACTTAGTAATTAGATTGTTGCATAGCTGAATATAGGAAAAAAAGAGCTGTCATAAGAATAAGAAGAACAATGTCTGCAATAAGTAAAGTGACTATTCAAGGTTAGTCCTAGGTCCAGCACTCTTCAGTGTGTTGATTTCAGACTTACCCAAAGGAACAGTTTGCAGGACCAACCTCTTTGTTGAAGGCACAGAGTTAGGTAGAGCACAGCACAATGGTGGAAGAGTATAAAGAAGAATTTGGAAAGGCTAACTAACTGAAACAAATGTGGTAGCTGACGCTCAATGTAGACAGATGCAAAGGACTACACATGGTTCCACAGCAACCGTGTTATGACATTTCAGCCTGGGGTAGTGAAAATGATGTCAACAGAGCCTGAAAAAGCTCTGGGAGTTCAATCACACCTGAAATGGACTACACAAAGCACAGTGGCAGCAGGGATCATCCATTTGCAGATGGAGAGAGAGTCTAGAAGTCAAGAAGTAATGTTCCAGATCTACCAGGCATTTGTCAGGCTACATCTGTAGTCTCTCATACATTTCTGGTAGCCATGCAAGAGGAGAAATTCAGGCTTCTTGAATACGTCCAGAGGGAAATTATCAGAAGGGTGGAACAATGGGGAAACACTATGAATAGAGGCTAGAGGAGCAGAAACTCTTCTCACTAGTGACCAGAAGAGATAGGGCCATGTCTGTATGTGTAGCATTATGTCAGGCAGAAGTGAAGAGGTTATCCTGAATAAGAAAGACAGAAGGGAAGAGGGGATACAGGCAGAAGAATGCCAGGACCAACTAACTATTCCTTAAATCTGCAAAATAATTTCTTCACAGAGAGAGGTGTGGACCCCTGGAATAAACTACTAGAATGGGTAATGAAGAACAAATCTAAAGAAGCATTCAATAGAGCATGGGGCAGGAGGGGAAGAAGTGGTGAATGGAAAATAGCTATGGAGGGTAGATAGAATGTTAAATGCATGTATAGGGTAGACTTAATGGGCTTATTGTCTCCTCCTGCCATCAGATAAATGTAACACAGTGAAGTCACTGCTTGAGCTCTCTGGTGAGTCAGCTTTCTTTATGCACTTTTATTGATGGTCCTTTGTAATCTAATCAGTTGACTTTGTAAACAGTCTGAAAGTTGTAATTACTGAATGAGAGCACTGCAGTAAGTCTTCGCACTGAGTTTCCATGCCTCCATTGAGGTATCCATCATAAGGCAGTAATAATCATCAAGTCAATGTAAGTGAATGAAGGTGGAGCTCCAGAGGCAATGGCAGATTATTAGCTGAATATAACCACCTAAAAGTACTTCAATTTCAGCTAACAGCAATAGTGACAGTTAGTCAGACCTCCAGATGGTCACTTCTTTCGGGAACAGTATAATCACAAAATAATTCAGTGGGACAAAAAACTAAATAAAACTAGATCTACAGTTACTGAGGCATTTTACCACATCAACATCACATTCAGTTGTATCACAAGAGACACTATATCACTATCTAATTGCTGGTGATTTATTATGGAATATCACAAGTGGATAGGTGTAATATATCCTATTATAAGTTTATAGGTAAGTATTAGGCTAGTTGCCCTTGTGGGCCATTTTAAGCCCAGCCAGTTTCCTTTTTTGTGCTCAAACTTACCTATCCTGTTTGGTTAGAGATTTGTCTTACCTATCCCATGATCAATAATTATATGCTACCAATAATGAGAATAATTGGATCATATCATAGATAACACTTTTATTTTATTTTTTCTTTTTGTATGTGGTATTTCCTATGTTTCTGAACTTATATATGTAGATAGCAGCATTAATATATTTGTTGGCTCTTTACTTACTCACTGCCTGTGGCCATTAGCATTCATTGATGAATCATGTGCAGTGTATGTCTGTACTGCTGCAATTTTGCAAGTGTCAGACAGGTAAAATAGGCATTTAAGCCACACAAACTGTGTTGCATTTATAGTCTGGTGGGAATAGCAAACACCACATATAAACCCTGATATGTAATACAGTAGATAAAAATACCCTGGGCTGCACAGCAATACTGCTCCATTTGGTGTGTCTGCACAAACGAGTATACCGTGCAACTTATTAAACAGAAGCCGTCTCTCAGCTGAACAGGATCATGTTAGGTCAACGACGTTCAAACTCCATTTACATTCTGTTTTATTGAAATGCGGTGTTTTGCTTATTGCTTCCAGCACAGTTAATTCCACACTCAAAGCATATTTAAGGAACTGAATTTCAAACATTACTCAATGAAATCTACCTCAAGACTAGGGAATGGTAAAAATAAAAGGAGAAAAAATATATCAGCTCTGTATATTTAGTGACTGTAACAGTTTTTTTACGCCCTTAACAATCTAGGAATGATCTGGCATTTGGAAATGTGAGGAGAGTACAAGATGACACACAGATTTCCAGTCAACTGAAAGTGAAATTAAACATGACTTGTTTGCCTGTTGAGTGTCCCAGATTTGCAAGCATCTAGATTTCCCTGTAAATTCCCCTCTGCTCTCTCTAAAAATAGAACAGTGGTGATTTCACAGTAAGCATTAACCCAGTTACATTAAACATTAATCTTGTAGGGTTGCTTTTTCGTCCAAAGTACAAAACAACAAAAATAATTCTACAATTTTTTCTGCTAATGAGATGGTTTTGATTTACTTATTGCCCTAAGTTTTTAAAAAGTTGACATTACTTCAAAAAGCAAAGGGGTAAAAGGTGTTTCTAAATGACCAGGTTTTTGAATCTGTAGAGTACTCAAAATATTTAGTTAGTGTCTCCCCTGTTCCTTTCTCTCACCAAGAATTAGTAAGCAATGCTGCTTGGTTATTATATACCATGTAAAAGCCTTGTAGTACATGCAGCATGCTGATTACACTGTGAGATCAGCAAAAAGCTAACTTTTTATGCAATTTCTGACATTAGAAAGGACTTTGATATGCACCTTTCACATGTTTGTTATGATCAGGTCTCGAGCTGAATGTCATTGAAAGTGTTTTGTCAGCATTAGATACTGTCAGATATTTCAAACTGCACACAAGCACGCATGCGCACACACACACACACACACACACACACACACACACACACACACACACACACACACACACTACCAACAACAACAGGGAAAGCTGTGTGCTTTCAAAGTTGTTCATTGATCAGTGATACACTTTGTTTTCTCCCACTATGAGGCAATGGTAATCATACACATTTCTGTTTCTCTCTGTAAGTTGTAGTACATCAGGGCAGCCTAAAACTCTATGTGCTACAAAGAATTATGAACAGGTCTCTGATCATAACTGGATAGTTATGCTGTCTCAAATGATATTCAAGAAATTTACCTCTTGACCTTAACTCTCAAGGTGAATTTCTAGAAAACATTTCTTAGATTAACAAATTGATTAGGATCACTATACTAGTCATAATCCTCTTTGTCACTCCTGCTGTTGTCTCACACTGCAGTACAAATGGCAGCCACCACAAAACAGTATACAAAAATTGTGAGTTTTTTTGAAAGCTGTAATGCACTTCATGCTGCCATAAAATAAGGCAAGGTGAAATGTTACACAGCTTTTAAACCTTTTGAACGATCAGAGGTTTACTTCTCTTCTGGCTTGTCTGTGTGGCAGTGCTAAATGTCTTGCAGCTTTTAAAGCTGTAAGACGCTTTGAGCTCCAACTTATTCTTTCTTTGTGTGTGTGTGTGTGTGTGTGTGTGTGTGTGTGTGTGTGTGTGTGTGTGTGTGTGTGTGTGTGTGTGTGTGTGAGTCTCTCTCTGTCTCTCTCTTTCTCTCTCTCTGCTTCTGTAACAAGTAGTACACTCTTAACCTGCTAAAGTTCCATATACGACATAAAATTATGACTGGATTTCATTGATCATAACCAGCTAGTTACATGTTCTCTAATTAGATGTCAACATTTACTTTTCAGGCTTTATGTTTGAGGTAGATTTCTTGATACATATTTTCAAACACATAAGCTTGTTATGGTTCAAGATCCAGTCATAATATTCTGTGCAGAAATTTGGCCACAGAGCATAATCTGAAAAAAAATCATCTATGCATTGCAGGATGCAAATGGCACAAAGTGAGTACTTGAATTATAACTTTATTTATCTGAAAAATGCTAGCATGTTTTTGTAATATTATTATTAACATTTGGTGGTGCTGTGGTAGCGTTGTCACCTCACAGTAAGACGTTGTCCTGTTCGATTTTCAGCTCGATTTTTTTCTGTGTGGAGACATACGTGAATGGGCGTACCTTCGTTGAAGGTTGTGCGTCAGGGCTGGCAACTCAGCATGTAAAAATCTACTGCCAATCATTAGCGGACCTGAGTTCCGCTGTGGCATCCCCTAACCGGGAAAAGCCAAAAGACACAACAACAAAAGTACATCTGTTGTTTTAGACTGCAGCCAGTTAGAAAAACAGTTTTAATTATATTCTTTCTCATGTGGTAATTCTGCAAAGAGATACATTTTATACGAATCCTTTACTAAAACATTGTCCATTGACGTATGAGGTTTATGTTTCTGTTTATTCTTCTGCATTACCTGTCATATCCCATGTGTTGCTTAAATGTTTTAATACGTTTGGGAAAATTTCACAAAGCAGTTAGCGACCTCTCACTTTTATAGTTGTGAAACTGATATTTGCAAAGCCTTATGGCGAATCACACAAAGCTCATTTAGTTACTCATTCTTACTGCAGCTGATAGGAAGGGGCTATGAGGATGCTTTGAAGCAGTGACCAGTTTGGTGAGGTCACTAATGATGGGGCATAGCTCACATAAAAATTGACAATCCCTTGTTTCTCTTCCACAGATTGCATGCTCTTTTACTCACCTTTAGTTGTTAATGTACTTGCCAAACCACATTAGAGCTGCATTTTCTGTTAACAAACTCTTTGCAACCCAGCTGTAGCCAACACTAATCAACAGCGACCAGCAGGGATCATCCAGGGTTATGCTTTGTGCCCTTATTCATTTCTGTCTTTGGCGGTGATCTTTTGATGGAAAATCTCAGCATCTAGGTCATCCTGCATACTGACAAAATCACATTTGCAGCAGGACAGGGTAAGAAACTGAGCAGCTAGATGCCTTTGCATATCATGCCTTACCCTTTTAGCATGTAAAGTGAAGGTTATCCTGACTCCATTGCTGGCTTTTTTGATGTATGTGGCTACTAATGTAAGCTGAGGAGCAGCTTCTAGTTCTGACGACTGACTTACTAAAGCTGTGGCAGAACATCTAAAAGTAGACAGTGTATGTGGGGTCAACCTCAGCAGTGTACTACTGATGTCAGTAATGTCTCTCTCCCATACACTCCATTGGCATAGAGGGATAAAGCCCTGACTATAGCCCAGCTGACCCACGTTGGATTAGTTGTTCAGGCGACTGACAGAGCAGCAGGGGGGGATGGGTGTTACCATCCCAGGAGGAGGACGTTCCCCACACAATCCCTGGTTAATGCTAAGGATATGTGAGGATGGGGATGTAGTCATAAGATGGATTACAGCAGTGTCCATGACTGAGCTGCCGTAGAAGCTGGATGGTATGTCATCACATCCCTAGTGTGCCCATTCGCCTGATGCAACCAAGAGTTTGCAGGGGAGGGGTAAAATGGAGTATGGCATAAATTAAAAATTCCATGGCAGATTGTAAGATAGCCAGACCTCCACAGGATGCCCTTAGGCTTAATGCTGACCCCAGCCCATTCAGTGAAAAGTTCAGAGGTAGTAAAGAAGACTGATAGACCCAGCAATGGACTTGGGATACTGTGGTAGGATGCCAGAGGATGAAGCAATGGGAATAAAAAAATAAATAAAATATTATCTCTCTCCCATCATATCATTACTTTGGCAATCACAGCAAAACAGTTGCACAAATGAAAATAAACTATGGTGCAGTTTGGCACAGTAGTGTTCTTTCTCTGATATACACTTAAATTCATAATTCCACTGATGCAAGTTTGTTCAGGTAACCTGATAGAACCAGAGAAACACTAAAATAAGTTGAAATTATATCATCCTATTTGTAATATTTTTCATGCTATTATCTTCAGTTAATATCCTCATATCCTAATCAGGAGTAAACATTTGAAATGCTGAGAGTCGTTAATGCAACCCCCGGAATGGTGAGACTTAACTACAAATGCAGACTTACATGTAGTTAGTCCAAGATTACTACTTCTCAGAATATACTCTTTGTATGAGGTATGGCAGTCTCAGAGTTGGTATACCTAAGTCCAAGAAGTACAAGGGGCCTTGCCCCTCTGCAAAAAAGAAAAGTTTAAACCAGAAAAGATATGTTTGATATTAGCTATTCTGCTTGCTTCCACCATCAGCAAAGATATTATCACTAGCTTTATACAACAGTGTATGACTTTTGAATGCTATTCTATATTATCTTTGATGGTGTACATGACTCTTCAGTTAACAAACATACATCTCTGATGAGAATGTCTATGGTGGGCAAGAACAGCAGTTTATTCCACATGCCTACCCTTTATTGATTCTGGTTATGCACCTGATACAGTGATGGGCACAGACATAGCTGTAGTGTACTATGACCTGACAGAGTGATGGGCATAAACATAGCTGTAGTGTACGATGACCTGATACAGTGATGGGCATAACCATAGCTGTAGTGTACAATAACCTGATACAGTGATGGGCATAAACGTAGCTGTAGTGTACTATGACCTGATACAGTGATGGGCATAAACATGTCAGTGATGTAATATACTGTGCTTTACAGTGTACGTCTGTTATAATAAAAGTGCACCCTAGTTAAAAGACAACAGCAAAGATACATAGAGAATAAACATTCATGGTTTCCAATATGGTGACTATTTGGAGGTCCAGGTGCCCAAGGCACCAGTGGAACATTCCTTATTTGTTGCAATAGCTGATCTAGGTACTCACCCAGTCTCCATGCAAGTCATTGTAATGTGGGGTTACACTGCTCACCTTCCCAGGGGTTGCCTATAGTTCAAGGTGGTCACACGGCAAAGATATTCCACAAGTCATCCCTTGCACAATGTATGGGAGGGTGATCAGACAAATATCCTTATTTATGTGAGAGTGTTGTCTTGCCAACATCATGCACAGCTGCTGAAATCTGTCATCATGGAAATGACTAATCAAAGGGATTCAAAAGCTGAATAATTATGTAGTTAAGCACAATCCAATAAACAAGGTGCTGCAAAATGGTGCTTCTAACTTATGAGGCTTTTAAAGGTTTCACACTGTAAATCACATGGTAGTCCAAAAAAAAAAAAAAACAGATACTAACTTAGCTTATCAGCAACTGCTGCTGGTAATGGCAAAACACAAACATCAGTAACAGCCATGGCTTAATGATAGTCTGCATTCAACTCTGCGTGGTGACACAGGGTTGTATGCAGACCAGTCCAGATACAAAATCTGTGACCATACAAAAGAATAAATTTCATATTCGTTGTTTGTGATATCCTATGAATATGCCTAGCATTGTGTTAGCAATATACGATGTTCCAAACATTTTGTCAGTGTGTTATGGAGAGATGGACAACAACAGACAACAATACCAGCACTAAGGTACATCAAAAGCAGACATACATTCTACAGGTTGATCTCTTGCCTTATTTATCTCTCTCTCTCTCTCTCTCTATATATATATATATATATATATATATATATATTTTTTTTTTTTTTTTTCTTATTGCCTGTTGCAATCAGTCAGGTTTCAATGTTTTTGTTTGAGGAATCAACCTACACCACCCTCATATGTATGCATATATCTATATCTATAGCTGCCTCTCTCTCTATATATATATATATATATATATATATATATATATAATTTCAGATTATTGTCACTTTCGATGCCTAGCAGTTTATTGTGTGTTATTGGGGTGATAATAGTTTCATTTTTGGACTCTATATTGAAACTTAGGTAAGATGAGGGAGATCTTGTAGGGCAGAAGAAGAGGAGCTTTGCTTTATTGGGGTTTAGAATGAGTTGGGAATAGGTGAGCCATATTTCTACAGATGGAAATGAGTCTTGGGTTATGGTGTAGAGGTCTTGTAGGGAGGAGGCTGCACATATTAGAGTATAATCATCTGCATATTGTACCACTGAGGCATGAAGAGTGGAGGTGTGGAGCTGATTGGTGAATAGTGAGAAAAGTAGAGGCCAAAGGATAGAGCCTTGTGGGACCCCTAAGGCAACTGTGAGAAGAGTGTAGATGTTGTGTTGCCACTAAATGGCCTGCTGACATCCTGATAGGTAGCTTAGGAAACAGGTGATGCAGGAGCTACTAAGGTTTAGGAAGGAGAGCACATTGATGAGTTTATTGTAATTTACCATATCAAAGGCTTTGGGCAAGTCTAAAAATATGGCAGATACAATTTGCTCTTGATTTCTATAGTGGTTCACTATATTAGTAAAAGACATTAGGGCTGTAGTGATGCTGTGATAGGGGCAAAAACCATGTCTGGTCAGGTACATACTGAAGGGGGCATTATACTCTATGATTTGTCTGATGAGGGCCAAGTACAGTGGAATGATGACCTATCTGGACCTAGAGATCATGCATTTGCTTATAAGTTGAGCAATATAGAAGGATTTCCTTACCACCTTGGACACATGTTGGTCAAAGGCTAGGTTACTAACTACATGGGTTCACAGGTCCATGACTAGTGAAGCAACTTTTAAGAATGTTCTAGTGATGACGGAGTTACCCAGGGTGACAGACTTCCCAAAAGATACAATAATGCATTTATTGGTATTGAGTTTTAAGTCACGGCTTTGGCATCAAGAACATGTGTTAGATATTTCTGAAGAGTGTTCTCACCTTGGGAGCATTCAGTGACTGCTCCCAGTTTGAAATAATCTGTGAACTTAGCTAGCCAGATGCCTTTGACATTGGCTTTGGCATCTGAGAAGCAGATGCCTAAGGGGAATGGGCCTAGCACAGAGCCCTGAGGAACTCCACTGGTGACTTGCCTCTTTGTGGAGGTGGCCTCACTGATTCTAACCTCCTGGGTCCTATTAGTGAGACAGCTAGCAAGCCATCATATTATAATGGGGTTTATATCAAGTTTGTGACCTTTGTTGACAATGCCTGAGTGGGGGTTGCGATGACCCACCACTGGACCAGTAATCAAGGTGCCTCAATCCTCACCACTGGCGATAGTGGGGGACATACACTGGGAAGATAACAGGTACATGCACAGTATTTCCAGATGCAGCTCTCTGTATCAAGTGCAATTTCCCTTAAGAGCACACATAGACCACAGTCAATCTGCGTCTGGTTTCTCCCTCTTTCTCCAGATCCCCAATAAGACTCCCCACTGGCACAGCTATACAGTTGAAATCTCAGCCAAGCCAAGATCTCCAGCACTCTCTCTGTTCAACCAGTGCTTCATGTCACTGCCCAAGTAGCTGACACACACACACACACACACACACACACACACACACACACACACACACACCTGGAAAAGGCTGGCACAGGTTTACTAGCTATGCCCCCCTTTGCCCAGATTATAAGGTAGTTATCACTGCCACCAGCCAACTCCTTATCAGCTACTTTAGGGCCCTTAACAAAGGGTGTCTGGTCTTACTGGGTAATATTAATATTAATACAAATGGTAGTTTGACCATGAGCAAGGCTATTATGAGTGGCCCACACAGTGTCACCATATAAATATGCAAGTAATCCCAAAACTTAAAATATCTCTAGACAGATCAGCCAGAATAAAAGGTTTAAATATATTTAATAATAAATAATAAAAGAACAAGAAAATACTCCGTATATAATCACAGTGACATCAGATTTCAAAATCACAGGAAATATTTAAAACAACATTGCAGGACAGTCTCATATAAATAAAGAAAAATATCTAAACTAAGCTTTGCTATATTCTTGACTATATCCAAGAGAATGATACTGTTCCCTAGAAATTTACTTCATCAGAGCAAGGCAGATGTGGTGAATGTTTTTTGTCAGGTCCAAGACAAAATACAGAATGTTCTGTCTCACTAAGAGACTTCTCAAATTAATATCTCAAATATTACTGCTGGGATAGTTTGCAGAATGACATAATTTCTTGACATCTGGCTGTATCCCAGGTGAAGCCCCCACTGCTGGAAGCTGGCAGTATTTAGCATCTACTTGTGAAAATACATAGACCTCAGATCTTTGGCAAATGCTGGAAGTTATAAAACAATTGCATTCTTTCATTCTTTCAGAAATAGTAATTATTTTACTCCGAAGACAATACAGAAAGCTTCTCAGCATAGACTCTGCATGTCTAGTTGCATTGAAAACAGAAAGATGTCATCTTTTATTGCGTAGCCATAAAGTAATTTAATTTCAGTTATTTTTCTGAAATTAACCTCCTCTATTTCAGTTTCCACTGTTGAAATATATACATTTAAACAGTTGCAATAGTGCATGTACATTTCTGTTGTATTCCAGAAGGACACACTGTGGTTACATTTTAAGCACAAGCACTTTATAAAATACCATTTTAACACACGTCTGTACAAACCTAGTTTGATATACACATGACATACAGTTCTAATACAGTTGCAACACAAGCATCTTTTATAAATCATGTTGATATTCACAAATGACATATAATTATTTACAAAATTCCAGATAGCTGTGCTGGCAGTGTCTCTGTTTGTTACAGGGGTATCGTATCAAATTCTTTAGCCAAATCTAGATAGGCAGTATGCAGTGTTTTCTCCTCATTCATTGTCTTAGTGACATTTTCAAAGAAGTCCACCAGATTCAGTTAACATTACCTTCTTTTGACAAAGCCAAACTAGGATGGATCCAGTATCTGAAGGTCTCCTCTTTCCTTGTTGATAATATCCATAATAGTTCTTTCCATGGCTTTGCAAATAAAGCTATTCATACTAATGGGTATGAAGTATACAGGATCTGTCAAAAGTCCTCCCTTATGTAGGGGGGGTGACTGTTGCAGTCCTTTATTCATGTGGCACAAAGCCTCTTTTAAGTGTATACTTAAGTAGTGACTCCAGGAGGTCCTGATAAGTCATATTTTAGACTGTTCAGGAGATATCCTGGCATGTTATTGGGGCTCACTCTAGCCATGTTCTTGGCTATAATGAGTGCAGCCAGTACATGATCCCTAGTTATAGTTGAAGGAGTTATGTTTGATGGTATTTTTATAGGGGGTGGTTGGGGGTGAGTAAAGCTGGAACTGAATTTGTCCGCTAACAAGTTCACTATATCTCCAGGCTCAGTGAATGTGGGACCATTATCCACTAGTTCCACACCTTGCTATGTAATGCCCTTGAGGTTTCTCACATAGCTGTAGAAGGCATCTGGGAGGCTATCTTAACTTCAAAGTTGGCTTTGCTTGACCTAATTGGCTCTCTTAATTGCCTATTGCTTGATGAGGGAGTTTTTATCTTCATGGGAATTACCCCTCCTGATTTTTGCCATAATTTTCCCTTTTGTTGTATATCCTGTTTAATTTGGGATACCACCAGGGCAGTTTGTTTCTGAGGCTAGTCCTGGGTTTTCATCTGGTAGGTGCAGTAGCCTCTGTGTAGACATTGACTTGGTTGTACATTGCTGGGTTTACCTCTGGTAGGTACAGCAGCCTCTATGTAGACATTGACTTGGTTGTACATTGTTTCTGAGAGCTATCCAGCACAGCCTGCTATGTTCTCAGGGTTAGGAGGGGCATTGCATTTTGACAAATCATCATTTAATAAAAGGGAATCTGCCTTGGAATAGTTCCTAACTGTTATTGGTTTTAATGGGATTACAGCAGACCTCTCAATTTCTTAGTTCAAGAAATCTGTACAAAGCCTAAAATAATGGAGGGGGGAATAAAGCCACAAAAATAGGAACACATTTTAAATATTGCTCTTATAAATTATAAAGCATGTGGAATAACAGGATTTGGGTTAGCATGCATTTTCTGAAAGATATGAAGTCTGAAACTCAAATGTATGCCATTATTTACAGATTTAAATCCTCAGAGATTTGCTAGGAAAACACAACTTTTATGGAAACAGACCAAAAATATGAGGCAAAATCTGGACAATTGGGAGGTATGGAATATGGAGCTGATTTTGATTTTGATGGCGACAGCTTTAAGATAGGACCTTACAATAGAGGACTAGACATGGGGGGGGTGTAGTGTTCTCCCATATTTGTGAGCATGAGGTCCAGTATGCTGAATCCACTAGTGAGTGTATTCACTATTGGTCAATGGTGTTTGTATTTACAAAATTCAGGAATCTCTTTGCCTCTAGATTTAAGGCCATGTAAGATTGCCAGTCTATAGTGGAGTAATTAAAGTCTCCCATGAGTAGGGTGTTAGGTTGGATGGTAAGTGTCTCCAGTAGGTCCAAGTATGCAGTGTGAGCTTTTTGGGACATGGAGGGTGACCTGTAGCTGGCTAGGATATGGTACAGAATTTTGTTTATGGTGATTGACACATAGAGGAACTCCAGCATGTCATCCTATTTCACCACCCTAGAGGTATAATTGTTACTGATGTAAATTAAGACACCTCCACCTTTAGCCATTGTGTGTGTAGCCACTGATCTAAAAGTGTGGAAGGCACTGAAAACTTCCACTGCCGAGGTTCTCTCTGCCTCTCTAAACCATGTCTCAGTAACTGCACAGATGTCTATATTCTGGAGTGTGAATAGGGGTTGGAGGGAGTGTAGTTTTCTATTTGGGCTCCTGGCATTGAGTAGTAACACCCTTTTGTTCAGTTAAGTTGATTTTGCTATATCGGTAGGTTTGTCATTTTGGCATTTTCAAAAAGGCACTATGGGGGTAGATAATGTTTTAGCCAGTATTCAAATGCCTAATGGGAGAAGGTGCAGACCATCCTTGGCAAAGCAATGTGGTCTATTAACCATGTCCTCCCAATCTGACAAATATTGGATCCCCTTAAAATGACACCAGTAAGACAGACAGTTATTGAAATCAACAATTTTTTGCTCTACTGTGGCATCATCCTCAGTGATGGTAATATGCTGCTCAGTGCTAGACTCGTGCCAGTCTGAATCATTTAGTCTGAAAGCTCCATAGTGTCTGTCTTCATATAGTCCACGGAGGTACATCTCAGGTCATTATACCTACATGGACTATGATGGAATCATACTGGTACCTGTTGTGTAATGACTTGAGTGCATGCATGATTTGACAGATCCTGGCTCCATATAAACAACTAAAAGTTATCTTCTCCTTGTTCAGCCTGGTTAGAGGGGCATCAGTATATCTTACAATGGAGTCCCCTATGATGGGAGGCCCGGGAAGTGTGTTTGCTTGTCTTAAAGGCTTAATGTTTTGGGCTCCACTGAGAGTGACAGTGTGTGTGGTGTTGGGTAGTGTTTTTCTGAGTGCCTTTGGGTTTGCTGAAGCATACCTTTGACAGTGGGTGGTCTAGGTGATCTTTGCTATTTAGGAAGATTGCTTTTAAGTGCCTCAGCATTCATTAGTCTGTGTGTGTGTGTGTGTGTATGTGTGTGTGTGTGTGTGTGTGTGTGTGTGTGTGTGTGTGTGTGTGTGTGTGTGTGTGTGTGTGTGTGTGTGTGTGTGTGCGTGTGTGTGTGTGCGTGTGTGCGTGTGCGTGTGTGTGTGTGTGTGTGTGTGTGTGTGTGTGTTGTGCTATGTGAGGTGGGTATTGTGTGCATGGTTTTGACAGCTGATGTGCACTAGCATGGAAGAGTTTAGCTTCCATTTTCATTGTAGAAATATACCTTTCGTATACAGTGTCTACTTCTTTAAAGACTAAGACTAAGTAGTTGTTGGTAAACATGAGACAATTGCTATATTGTCTCAAGATGCCACTATCCACTAAGCTTATCCATACTGTCCAATCCTTTGATTGTTGAGCTACAAGGGGGTGGTGTATTGGGGTTTGAAGGCTATTGCTTTGTCAAGTGCAGACTAATAAGGGCACTTTATTGGGGCAGATTATGCTAAACAGTATTAAATGCTACTAGCTTTAATATTTATAGAATACTGAATTCTACTAAATCTGTAAGTATTGCCACGCAACACTAGCTGCTCTAAGCTTGTCGACACTCAAGGTATTTGCTCTATATTGCTGCTTTACAGGATCCAGTTTCATGGACTGTTCTACAGGGAAAATTTGCTTTCTAGGTGTTTGCTGCTGTACAGGACACAGTTAATCCATGCAAACATGCAAAATGTATAGCAACACAGATAAAACAGTAAACTAACTGAGTCCCCCCCTCTAGCCAATAAGATGACTACACTATAAGTCCTTTTGTGTATTTCCTAACTCAGATAAACCAAACACCTCCTGCCACAAGATGAATAAACCCAGTCTTCCAAATTTAAAAACACAATTGAAGAGACTCTTAAGTGAATTGCTACTACAAAGCAATTAACAGCTACCTGGAAATCCCTTGCTGATGGCAATTCAAGACAGTCTAACAGCCGTATCTGTGAGAGGGAGAGCATTTTTTTACAAAAGTTGAGTGAAATGCACACATAAAGCAGGAAACAAAGTAACTTAAGCAAGTGCAGTTTAGCAATCAAAGGTACTTCACGTTGCCTGGATTGCACTGAATACAAGTAAAACACTTCTGGAACACAGGCAAGGAGTCCAAGCTTTGCTGAGCTCTACAAAAATGAGCAGGAGACAATATGGAGTAAAACAGGTTTACTCAAGAGCAATACTGGTTTGCTGGGTGGGCACTCAGTATCATGGATCTATGGAAAACAATGTGGGGGGAGAGTACATAAATAGCTTTGCTATTGTCTGCCTATGGTGAAAGAGGCATTTAAGGCATATAACATATGCTGTGTGTGTTTGTTACGTGGTGCACCCAAGTGGGAGTAGCACATATTCAGGATATAGGACTGATGGAAAATAGAGATGGAATTACCTAGGAACTGTCCTATATATGTATATATATATATATATATATATATATATATATATATATATATATATATATATATATATATATATAGTGTGTGTGTGTGTGTGTGTGTGTGTGTGTATGTGTTCAAAGATGTGACTCGTAGTTGACAAGCAACACAAGGAAGTATATGTCTAAACCTGTCAAATACAAGTTCACAGCTGACCAGTTGCATTAAATCCAAGTATTTCAAACTTTGCTGATATTGTCTTTTCTTTAACTATTCTACTACATTTACAGATATCACAAACTTGCAGGATGTATAAGAACTGCAAGCAAATATTTTTTGAAGAAAGCATTAAGTTTCAAAAAAATCAGAAATAAAATGTGAAAAATACTTTGAGACTAATAACTCATTTTGTTCATACTGTAAAAATCTAGAAAAATTCTGGCATTTGGAAACTTCGTGACTACAGAGCAGACACATTTCTAGCAACTGAAAGTGAAAGTTATCACTCACGAGTTGCTTGTCTCCGCTGTCCCACGTTTACAGCCTTCCAAATTCCCCTGTTAAGTTATCTCTGTTTCTGTTTCTAAAATTGAAACAGCAGTGACTTTGCAGTGGGGATTAGCATGACTGCATAAAACATCAACCTTGCAGACGTATGACTGTTCCCAACTTTCTAAAGATGATGAAGGGTTGTTAGTGTTGCTAGTCTAGATTCCTTGTTTCCAAGGTTTAAAGCACTGACTTAGCTTCACAAAGCAGTTGGCAGAAAAAGTCTCTCTTCTTGACAAGGTCTGCTAAAGTGTAGTTTCCAAGGACCTGTACAGAAACTACTTTCTTCTTAGTACGCCAGTCCCTTGTTTCTGTTCAATGGACTCATATCCTCAGCTTATCATACTGTGTCCTTCACCCACTCTTATTAGTTAATGTACCTACCAAACCATTGTGCAGTGGCATTTTTTATTATCAAATTTCATGTTACTTAACTGTAGCCAATACCAACCAGCACTTACCAGCAGGGATCGCTGAGGGCTCTTGTGTTTGGTTCTTATTCATTTCTGTATTTATTACTCATTGCCTGATGAAAAATCTACGCATCTAGGCTGTCCTGCATGTGACAAAATTCTCCTGTCTAGATGGCTAATACAGCCGCCACATTGAAATCTCCAGGTGGACTGTACAGATCCCACTCATTTAAACTGGAACCTTACCACATCTGGATGCAACCCTAATGCAATAGCTTTAAATAAGATCTGAAATCTATCTTAAGAAGTAATACCCACACACCCATAAAGGTGTTTATTCCTATGTCTTCATTTTTTGCCGAATTACTATTAAATTCTTTTTTTTTTCTCATTGACTGAATACTTAAATTATTATTTTGTTCCTACATAATGTTTATTTTCATACTTGCCACCAAACCTCCCTGTATTTATCTTGAGTTCATTCATTTATTCCCGCATACTGGGTATCCATGGCACTGAAATGGGACATTACCAGAGCAGGCAGCCCAAAGACATTTTGTATCCTTGCTGGCATCCCATCAATAAATATGTTATTGGAGAGGCCTTAAGTCTACTCCAACTGGATCTCTTAATTGCCTATTGCTTGATGAGGGAGTTTTTATCTTCATGGGTGGGTGAACACCTGCATCATTACCAGGTGTCTTACACTCTCACCGTGAGTGTACATACTTCCACACATATGCTAATGAAGGCTACAATCATGGCTTAAGATAATCAAGCTCATGTTCACGGTCTTATCTAGTTCAGTACCCATGGTTAACTACCTCTCTTTCACCCTCCTTAGGATGGACAGCCAGTATCAGCCACTCACCCATATCCTCTCTCCAGTACCTGAGCTACTATTTAAACTTACATTGTCTGGGTTGCAATAAGAACTGTATTCCTTTATGTCAGACAGCTAGGCAACTGGACACATAAATTACTATTGTGGTGGTAGTATATGTAAATATATGTTGTATGTTTATAGGATACGTGTATTTTTATAACTGAGCTTTTTGATTTTTTTTCTAGTTTTCCTAGGCATATATTCTCCTATATGTGGACTCTTTTCTTCTATAGTTATACATTCTTCTTTTTTATTCTCTTGATGTAATTTTGTGTCTGCATACATAAATACATACACACACACACACACACACACACACACACACACACACACACACACACACACACACACACATTATTTTTGCTGTTATTGGAACTTTTCTGCCCAGAACTCCAATGAAAGTGGGCTGTACTCACATAATCATTGTCAATAAATATAAATATACAAAGGAAAACAAATAAATAGAGCGCACAGGAGTTACTAAGAAATGCCATGTGAGTTTCCAGGGTAAACCACAGTAACTTGTTTACTGATGCCTCATATACCAAGATCAAGATGGAAACTGAATGTTTCTCAAGGATGCCTTGGTGGGCCAGATAACCCTGCTTGCCATATCATGCTTGTGTGTATTAGTTTAATGGCGCTCTACATCTTGTATACTGCTTATTTCATTATAACTTCAGTGAGTTTACTTGCTACAGATAGCATTATGTAATTGTTTTCACCTGTGACTACCATTTACTCGTCTCAGACCATGTGTACAAATTTCGGAAGATTGTCACATGTAATCAGTACACCTACCAGAAACAAATATAAGAATAAGCAAATGTGTTTACTGTTTTATGAACAGCAAAACTATAGTTACATTAACTAATGAATTTACCAAGGATACTGGATTTACAGAGCAAGACTCAGTCAGTAATGGAATGCTTTTACTTCTAAATGAAACACAGCAAAATATAACCAGTCTGGTCAAACACATCTCTTATTTCTTTAATACAAGGAGATCACTACAAATTATTGTGACTAAGAACCATACACATTCCAAACGTAAATGTTTTCACATTTGATTGACCTCAAGAAGACAATAAGCATTTTTTTTTTAAATTCCAGTGTGACATATTCTGGCAAATTGCAGTAGATGTACACATTATTTCATCACCTTTATCTTGATCTGTATGAAATTATAAAATTAATTTTAACTCATAATGCTTTCTGTTTAAGGAACAAGAAGTTTATAAAGTTCAGCAAAACAGATTTGATAGCTATTTTCACCTCCTTGGCAATAATCCACTAATAATTTAGTGGTAAGAGACAATGCACATTGTTTGCCTTTCTTTTTTGTTGGAGTTGATCTTTAGATGACACTGTATTAATATGACAGGATCATGAAAGCTTCTTAATGAAGTTTGTTAACTAGCTGCAAAAACGTAGTTCAAAATAAATTAAAAGTAAAATACAGGAGATAAGGATAACATTTCTGAAAGCAGATATTTAAAATGAATCACCAGCAACTGAAGGTGAACACTTATTTGATATATAGTGAAAAAGTTTATTGCAATTGACTTTTACACCAAAATACTTTTAAATGAAAAATCTATATTTAATGTTGTTGCCAAGACACACTTTGTGAAATCATATTGAACATGCAGTAATAAAATGTTAATAGACTTAAGAGGCACAGAACGGAGTGAAAGAGTTTTGGATAAGAAATGTGCAGTAAGCAGACAGGCCATGGCACAGGAGGCTAAAGCCCTAACTACATCACAGGTGACCTAGGGCTGATTAGCAGCCCAGGTGCCTGAACCGCTGGCAGGGAGTGTTGGGCAGGACTATCTTCAGGGGAAGGGTGTTTATACAGGCTCTTGTTGAAGGGTGGCATGGATCATAGAAGGGAGTAGCCCTTGGACAGAATAGGTGAATGTGTGTGTGTGTGGGGGGGGGGGTGCATCATTAAATAAGAAATCTCAGCAGAAACACTTGGTAGCATGAGACCCCAGGATGCCTTAAGATCCACTACAGTCCCAGCCCTGAAATGGAAAAAGTCCAGAGGTAGAAGGAGGAGCTGGTAGGTCTGGCAATGGATTGGCACACTGGAATGGTCAGGCAGTGGCTAGGGGTACTGGGATGGTCAAAAAGTAAAAAACAAAAAAGCGGGGGGGGGGTATTCTGGAAGTTATGTCAGCCTGATAAAATAAGCAGCAGAAAGAATTATGTGACAGCAGTTTAAGAAAGGTAAACAAGAAACAGTGTTTTAGTTAAATGTGAAGGTAAACCTGTAAGCAGCATTTCAAAAACAAGTCCCTTTTGTGCCACACACTTTTAGAGGTCAGTGTCTTGTAAAATACCATACAAAAAGTAGAATACTGAGTACCCACAGGTAACTTACCAAAGGGGCAGACATTTAACAGTGGTGCTGGAACATTACATGTACAAACAAGGCTTTGCCAATGACAAATATTTGTTTTGCTCTGTCAAAGGAGTATTATGTTAGTGACTCCAAAGATAGGCTTGAATTGTAACATTGGCAGTATAGAGTTATATGAATTGTGAATACAGCTCTTGTTGTAATATGTATGCAACAGTCTGGGTTTGCTAAAAAATATCTTGCCTTCTGGATCTTGTGTTATTCTCTGAAGGAATAATAGTATATTACTTCAAAAAGGACTGTTGGTGCATTCTGCTTATCTTGACATTGCTCACTATAATGGAATAAATGGCAATTTAATTGCATTAATTGTCGATCCATATTAGTTTAATGGGTGTGACACTGAAAAAAACAACATTACACAACAAGTCAGAGTGGTGGGTTACCTGACTACCTAGATGGGATTGCTAGTCATGCCTCACATCGGCTTGTAGTAGGACACTTCTTTTACCTATCCATTTGTAAGATAATGATAAGGAATGGGTTCTGCATAAGCAAATATGATTAAAATGCCCAAAATCCAGCAGTGCAGAGTCACTGCTTACAGTATTACTGGCCTGCTTTCCCCTTAGAGAAGTGCTTAAAATACTCCTAAAAAGTATATCAGAATGTCAGAATAAAAAGGCACTATACAGTCACTTCATTTATTTATGAAGGTCTTTATTGTAGCACCCACTATTTGTATAAAATACCATACAAAAGTAAAGAAGAAACTAAAGGCATTACTGAGCATAGATTCCAAAAACTTTTATGAAATCAATTCTGTGTCAGCTCTTGACTTGCAGATTTTGACCCTGTGAATGTTAAAACCTTGCTTCATTTGCATGGCCACCAACAATAGTTTCTAAGTGACCTACCATGTTATCATTTAGGTTCGTAGGTTCATAGGTTGGTACTAGGCTATTAGCCTAGCCATAACAATTCCCTGGCTATTTCTTCCCACAGCATTTACTTCCCTTTACTTTACTAAAGTACTTTAGAACTCTGCATTCTTGCCTTACCCCCTTTCCACAAATCAGCGATAATTCTAGTTGTTTGGTCATAGTACAGTTTCTGTTTTTGATGATTTATCTTATGTAATTGAAGCATTTATTTTATATTCCATAATTAGCGGGTAATTTGCTTCAATGCTTCATATTCAGAAGTAACTGTGGAGGAGGAGGAACTCCTATTATCCTTGACATGGAGTATTTCTATATTCCAGCACAGATAATTGTCTAATTTAACAGCATATTATACATCTTTATTGGGTTCCGATTTTTTAAGTGGTCCTTTTTAACTGCCCACTGTTTGCATATATCTTAAACTGAGTGTAATATGGTAGAATTCCTACCCTTAAGCACCATTTCAGAATTCTTGCCTTATAAGATGCAGTCCATTACCTAAAATGACAGTCTGTCAAATTCCATATAAATATACTTTTTGGCACTGTAGTTATAGTAGTGCTTGTAAGCAGTATCCTTTAGTTAAGTACCTCTAAAAATTTACAGTTATAGTAAACACAAATCCAATGTTAGTGATTTCTAAACTGAAATAGCTCTTTTCCAGACTTGTTCCATGGCAACACTGTAGAAAAGTCTTCATATTCAAATCAATGTCTCTGCATTTGTATGCAGTTTAATTGTAATAATTCTGGTTTTCACTTCTTAATTACATGTTTGCTGTCAGTAATGCTGAATGGTTTGGCCATGCCTGAACCGTATATTAATGTTATCAAGATACACATTCAAATAGCTTTTTTATTCTGTTAAGAGAAGCAGACAGAGAAAGCAAGGGAGGTTTTTTCATCAGTCACTATTTGCAAAATGTCTGTCTACTTGCCTACTCATTGCTAGACTTTGGCCAGTAATCAGTTACTCTTTGAAGACCTCTTGATCCATACAGTACTTACCTGTCATTGATTCATAACATACCTCTGAACTCTCCAGATTTTCACAGAATGTCCAGATTTTTGCCTCAAATTTTTTATCTGTTTCTCAGAAATGTTATGTTTTTCTGGCAAATCACTGAAGATCACTGAGGACTGAAGTTACTAAATAATGACATATGTTTGAGTGTCAGACTTCATATCCTTCAGAAAATGCATTCTGACATAAATCCTATTATTCTAGCAACTTTCTAAGTTTATAAGAGCAATATTTAAAATATGTCCCTATTTTTGGGCCTTTGCCCACTAATATTTTAGGGGTTGTCCAGATTTTTTGTTCTACAAGGTTGAGAGGTATGATTCATAATCCAATGACAGCATGCTTTGCATTTGCACATATTTTGTTTTTGACAGTGAAATCATTCATATGGTGCTATTCTAGTAGTTACTTACTGGTTTTTATAATGGTTGTAACTTAAGTAACTTCTTTTTGTCCCCTTATTATATTATCTATCGAGTTAGTCTGTACACCTTCACCACTGCTTTTTGGAATGTGAATTAGTTTTCTTTATTCATCATGCTGTGTAATGTCAAGTTTGATACCCTCTTAAAGGCTACTGCCCTCAGCCTTCATTCTAACAATTTAGTAGTATGTCACCCCTCACCAGACTCTGTTTCCATCAAATAATTCAGTTAGCCTGGATCTGTGGTGAAAAGGGATGCAGCCCTGGTTGTCATCTAGACAACTGCGGTTTAATTAGAGGTGTCAGCGGTGGTGGACAAGTGAAGGGGAGTAGTCTGCTCACATATACCTTGGGAAGGGGGAGGGTTGCATGCCCTTGGAGGCTGGTGCAGCAGTGTGTTCTTCCTGGTGGAGAGTGGAGAGAGCTCTGATAATGCTGTGGGGGAGGGGAGGGGCTGCTTAGAAGGAATACCCCTTTGGAAAATGAGTTGGCATTCTCTATTGCCATCCCATTAGCAAGTCTTCTGCCCAGCATCTCACTGAGTGCACACTGTGTAATTGCTGGAGAGAAAAACAAAAAGGCCTTAAACCAACCTTGATGGCTGCCTGAATGATAACCCCTCCCATTTAGTTCCTGCTCAATGAATAGGCTGACAGACTCAGAGGGGGGCTGAGTCAAAAAGTCCAAAAAAAAATCATGCTTAAAATACCCCTTTGAATCATACTAAAACCCTAGTGATACCACATTTAAGTAGTCTTGCTTCAAAAATACAGACTTAAAAAGCTGTTGTATACAGCATACTACTAAGTAGGACTATGGTAGGGGATAGCATTCATGGCTGTGCAAGTTTGGCAGACCAAGATGTGCCCACTTTAATTCACTCAAGGTAGATAGGAA
This sequence comes from Protopterus annectens, assembly GCF_019279795.1. NCBI lineage: Eukaryota > Metazoa > Chordata > Ceratodontiformes > Protopteridae > Protopterus > Protopterus annectens. The sequence continues at coordinate 349,788,240 of NC_056738.1, forward strand.
AGGTAGTTTAGGGCCATATTCCAAAACATGGGAAGGAAGTTGATGATTGCCATACTATGCAGTCCTAATCAGTAAAAGCTGACACTATTTTCTGATTTTGGAGCCCTTATAACTTTTTTGTAAGGTAATACCTCAGTTTAAGTCAGAGTGATTTTTAATCTAAACACTAGTCGTCCCCTCAACAAGTCATTTCCGACCCACAAAATGATACTTAAAAGTAGCACTAAGCTGGATGGAACATGTGGTGCAACATGGTGTCTACACAGGTAAATATTCCACATGAGAAGAGTATATTTACTCTACTTCACCAAAGTAGAACTGAACTGTAGTTACCTTGATCTGTGGTGCCTTTCAGTGGCCCTGTTCAATGTGGTGTTAAATATGGACATTAAAGTTTCCTCTATTTTAGACATATGGGTGCATGATTATGGAATATTGTATGCTGACTGAAAATGTCCTGTTAGTTGGCTTTATAAGTACATGTCTCTTTTGGTGTCTGAACCATAAAATACTGTTCTGTACTCTGGCTAAGGTTTACATTAACAAGGCATCAACAGCTTTCTAAAAACCAGACCTATGTCTCCTGTCCTACATCCAGTTATATGTACATCATTAAAAGTCAGATCCAAAGCCTTCTGCAAAACTAAAACAGCTAGCTAATGATGCCTCTGCTTTGTAAACATCATGTTCATTGAGGTTACATTAAAATACCCTTAATAACACTTAATAAAATCAGACATGCTCTAATCAGTCTCCAGACATACTGGCTGGGTTCAAGTTTATCCACCACGCTATACAAACTCTGCTAGATGAAGAGTTTCAAGCTCTTTTTGAAAAAGACTATCTCAACCCTAAGCTCATTGCTTGTTCTCTTGAAAAGATAAAATGCAGAGAGGTTTATTTTATTTCAATTAGACTTTAATGGCTATATCACTAAATTAGATGTTGTATCAAAGCATTTTATGAAATACTTCTAACAAAATATGTACTCTTCTCCTCACACAAAAAATATACTGTTGTGACAAGCCATATTTACCCAGGGGCAGTAACTAAGGAGTCTCAATCCTCAACATTGTCTCTGGTAAGAGAGTATCACTAAAAGCAGGGATAGAAATATACAATTTCTCCTAAGAGTATGCCAGGAACTGGTTCCAAATCTGGGACAGGACAATAAGCTTCACTCCAGGTCCTCAAATTGAATTTCCATACTAACCACTGCAGAACGCTGTGTCCAATTTCTAGGTATCTGGCACACTCATTCTAAAATGTCTCATATTCATACATACACACTGTTGGGAAATACTAACACAGATTTACTAGCTGTGTTTCTTTGCCCAAATTATAAGGTAATGACTGCCACCAGTCAAATTCCACAATACCATTCAAAAGGTGGTTTCAATTATATTGGGTAAAATAGATATTGAAACAAATTGCAGCATGTATCCCTTGCAGTAAAGATTTTCGGAGTGGCCTTGGTGCTATCACAATAAGCATAAACACTCTCAAGTTATTAAAAATATGAACTAAATGACCAGCCACAATGAGAGGTAGTAAAACAGTTAATAATAAATAAAAGGGTTTAAACATGCAAATACTGAATAGCTGATTCCAATAAAAAACAGAGTTTCACACACAGGAAATATGAAAATAATACTTTAGGACAGAACTCACATTGATTTTAAAAAACCTCTAACTATCATGCGTTATTTCCCTGACTATCTGAAGATTAACTGTCCCTATCTAATCTAAATAACTCAGCAAGGCACTATTATACTATTACTTCTGCAAGGCAAGATGAAGAATTATGCCCATACTCCAGGCTGTTGCCTGTCCTCCACAACTGGAACATCTATTCTGGAAACAATTGGACAACAACAGCTGCACAGCTCTGGAAAACAACTGAATGGTAGCTGAACAACTGACTAAGAACCTGCTTTTTATATCAGATCTTTTTCAAAAGTAACAAGAAGCTGCCATGAGAATTCTTCTCTCTTATCAGACTTTGAAAAGTAAACAAACAGCTACAGTAGAGATTCTATTCTCTCAGCCCTGGCACACAATGACATCACATCTAGGTCAGCTGACTCTGGCATAACATGCATTCAGAATTCTCTTTACAAAGAAATTATAGCTAGTCATGTTGGTGTATGTAACACAGGGTAATTTACAATTATTTACAAAACTTCAGCCAGTCATGCTAGTACAGACAATTAATATCTTCACACCTGTAATGGTTGTTTGTATGTTTTTATTTTCTGATAACTACATTTGTAGGTGCTTAGAAATTGCCATATTGTCTCCCCTTCCTAAAAATGCATTTAGAAGACAATGATTCAACAACTGACAAGTAATATGCAGGTTAGATGTTTCCCTGTGGAAATTGTGTGCTTTGTCCACACATTTTTAAAAGCAGAACGTTTACCACTATGAATGTTACTCAATGTTTTGATATTAGACAGTTTGTATGAACAAATTGGTCATTTATTTAATTCCTGTTTTTGCACTGAATATTTGAACACTACGGAAATTAATATATTTTCTTATAGTACCTTTCTCTTTAAATATTAAGACCTTTCACTTGTCTTCAACTTATGTTTCTGATTCATAACTTAATGAATATAATTAACTGTTTATCCCTTCTTTTACCAGTGTTATAGTCTTTTAGCTCAGTGTTCAGCCTTCAGTATTATGATTTGCTGACTACTAGTGAGTGAATTTGTATGTTAACATCAAATTTTTCTTGTTAAACAAATGTAAATAAATAAATAAATGTTAAAAAATAAAATGGCTGAATATTTGAGAGACATAAAATGCAGGAAGAAGAAGAATTATCTATGTAAACATACATTTATTCACTGCAGGCTATACTCAAGTTCACATGTATTCTGTTTACTAATCAGCAAAAGTAATATCTCTAACAGGTATTAGTAAGAAAGAACAATTATAGATTGTAAAGCCGGGGACTTTGTTTTACCCTGGTTTGAATAAATATCTTTAAATTTGTTTTATCGGATATGATATAAAATTGTAATACACCTTAAGAAGAAGAAAAGAATTTAGTCTGTTATACCATTACATATATATTTAAATATACTGCAGAGCTGCAAAAATGTTATATTGTTCTTAAGAAGGTGAGGGATTCCATTGAAATTAGTATTTTTGTCTATTAACATTTCTTGTGGTTTGGTGGAACTTTGGTGAAATATAATTATTTGGAATAAATTATCCTTCTTATCTTCAACTGGTTTGTGTTCAGGCAGTGATGATCCCTTGCCCAACATTTCCTAGAATTTATAAACTCAAACACCCTGGATCAACTGGTCAACACTCCCACCAGAGGTGACAACATAATGGACCTGGTCATCACCAACATGGGAGACCGATGTTCCACACCGGAGGTCAACCCCTCGCTGGTTATATCTGACCATAAGCAAATCACTTTGGATATCCACATTCCGCCCCCACCCCCAGACAAGGAAACCACCATGAAAAACTTTTCAAAAGCAAACTTCACGTTACTTAAGACTGAGGTGGAAAGTTTCAAAGCCCCCATGCTAAAGGATAACGCTGTCCAAGCTGCAAAATCCTTTACTAATGCATTCTACCGGCACCTACAAGAATGCATGGATCATGCTATCCCAAGCAAAACCAAGACTCACTCCTCCAAGAAAAGGAAACCAATCTGGTGGACCTCTGCCATAAACAAGCTATACAATAGAAGGAGGAAACTAGTACAGAAAAGAGTAAAATCCCACGAAGGGAAGACATCCCTGATCAGTATCAGCAAGAAACTACAATCCCTCATAAAATCATCCAAGATGAGCTTCGAAAGAAAAATGCCAAGGACTCCAAAGATAACCACAAGGCATTCTTTAGCTATGTCAAGAATCTAAGTGGCAATGCTCAGATCTGCTCGGAGGTAGTGCAGAATGGCACAAAATACACTGAACCGATGAATATCGCCAACATCCTGGCAGTTAGGTTCAGTGCAAACAGCACCCCCCCCTCCTACCCTCAAAAGGGCCCATAACCATACCAGAAGAATGTAGAGCCCCTGAAATCACAAACACTCAGGTTAAAACAGCCCTCTCCAGGCCAAAAACACAGCATCAATGGGACCGGACGGTGTCCCAGGCTGCATTCTACACGAGCTCAAAGACAAACTAACCCCTCATCTAAACACACTGTTCAAACTCTGCCTCTCCACAGTCTACGTACCCATAGAGTGGTGCACAGCAACAGCTATTCCGCTCCACAAAGGTGGAGCCACAACAGACCCCAGAATCTATCACCCTATAAGCCTGACTAGCTTAGTCTGCAAAGCTACGGAGTGCATCATCATGGAACTCATTAACAGAGACATTGGAAACCTCCAAACACTAGATCCCACCCAGTTTGGCTTTGTTAAGGGTAGAGCATGCCTCCTAAACCTGGTGGACTTCTTTGAGACAGTTACCAAGGCTATAGATGAGGGAAAGGTTGGCACACACAGCCTACCTAGACCTCGCAAAGGCCTTCGGCACCATTCCCCATTCTGGTATTATAGACAAGCTCACTAGCCTGAACATAAACCCCTACATCACAAGATGGGTTGCCAGCTGGCTCATGGACAGAACCCACATGGTGAGAGTTGTAGGAGCTAGGTCCGACTCTAAACCGGTTACAAGTGGCATTCCCTAGGGCTCAGTCCTAGGACCCCTCCTGTTCAGCATATAATTCTCAGAGGTACACGCAAGCACAGGAGGACTATGGCTGACCAAGTTCGCAGATGACTGCAAACTAGGGGCTATAATTGACTCTTCGGCTGACACAGACATCCTCCAAAAGGGTCTCACTGAGCCGGATACGTGGTGTCAAAATCATGGCCTCAAGCTAAATGCCAAAAAGTGCATAGTCATCCCCTTTGGAAAAAACAAAGTACCCACAAACTATCACATAGGTGGCAGTCCCCTAAATACAGAAGATGTAATAAGGGATCTGGCGACCCAAGTAGATAGTAATCTCTCCTTTGATAATCACATTGCCAAAGTGGTTAGAAAATCCTTTTATGTGGCCCACCTAATCACAAAAGGGTTCGCATCCAGATCAAAAGAGATCATTGTGCCCCTCTACTCATCACTCACCAGAAACATCATAGAGTACAATGCCCCATTTGGGATGTACCTTACAAGACACCTGCAACAGCTGGAAAGACCACAGAAGTACCTCACCAAGAGAATCACTGGCCTCAAATAGATGCCATATGCAGCTCGACTGAAGAAACTCCAGCTGTACTCGGTTGCATACCACCTACTCAGAGGTGATCTCTGCCTGACATGCAAGGCCATGTCCAACCCAGAATCGATGGACATGCTCCAACTAAAGAAAACTGTATCCCCTCAAGCAACACACTCTAGGGATCTAAACCTCACCACAAAAAAAATAGGACGTGTTGGAGGGATAGATTCCTGTCCCAGAGACTTCCCATGCTTTGGAACAAGATTCCAATCTACATTAGGCAGAGCTCCTCACTAACACTCTTCAAGAGAAACCTTGATGAGTGGATGGGAAACAGAAAGTTTACCCCGGGAACCACTTCAGTGGATCTGCTGGACAGAGGCACAGGGAACTAATCTAAGGGGGATGCGAAAGCCAACACATTCTAGCTAGACTTATAAATGCCTTCGGGCAGATAGCCTACTACCTACCTATGAACCTATGAACCTATGATGATTAATGATTTTACATCCGTTTAGAATTGTGCATGCTCACATTTGTGGGAGTAAACCAGGTAGCTATTGGAAGAAGTCAATATGCACATCTCACATGCCACCCCAACCACAGCAACTTAACACAAGTAGGACTGTAACAGATTCTATTATAATTTTCACCCAGTACAAGACTTCAAAAAACTGTCATAACAGTAGACATTAGGTTGAAAATTCATTCCTTAGCAGATAAGTGTGCATGGACTGTAACAACACACAGAAATGGATTGTGACAACACACAGCACACTCATAAATGAACAGGAAGGTAGCTTGCAACACCGTTTAACCATTTAACCCTGTCATGGTGGTAAACTCTAAGTCACAGTAACACTTCCCAGCACAGTGGCAGCATTGCTGTACCATGAAACAGCAATATAAACCAATACTAGTTACAGTGAGTCAAGAATATCATGAAGCACCAAAAAAATACACAAGTAACAACTGATAGCAACACAGTTTCTCACAAATTTACTTTTCAGAAAAAGCTGCTGCTTGTAGAAACCCTTTACAGCAATTTCCAATGTTGCGCAGTTTGTTACTATGAAGCAAGCATCTATAGAGTGATGAGGCCCATGCAGGATTTGGGAGCTTTATTATGCAATTTCAATGATTCGAGCATGGACATTATGCTAATGAGACACAGTATAATGAATGTGTCTGAATTTTTTTTTTTTCTCGTTGCAGCAATAGTCAGTGCTGTGCTAAGAGGCTTACTCACCCATGTGCAATTGCATGAGCACCTGAAAAACACAATGAGCATGTGTAGGTGGATCAATGACCTCTGCAGGGATGTGGGAAAATGTATTTTATTTTTGTAGCCAATAGGGGCACTAAAGGGCAAAACTGCTATGACAGTTAGGCACCCTGAAGCTTGTACCATGCCATTGATCACACCCTAACATCATCATGCCATGCTATGCATTTCTAAACTAATCACTGGTTGCACCAGGGCTTGTTGTCATAACCATTTGCTCAATGCTGTGCATCCTGTATGGTGTCAGCTATTTATATCAAATTATGATGCTTCAAAGAGCTATTTATGAGCACACAAAAGGTGATAAGAGCATTTCAATGGGAGCACAGCCTGCTGCACACTAAATACTTTGAATTAGCTTTCATCAGCACAAGGGTGGCCTTAAAGACTACTGCTGTATTCTCTTATACAGTACTATTACTGTAGTCTATTATACAGTACTATTACAGTATTCTCTTATACAGTATTGCAGATCAGGTGAGAAACTAACTGGGTACTATGAGGGAGCACTAGTAATCTTAAGCAGATTGAATGCTTTTCTTAGGTCCCTGATAGAAATTTAAATGTGTGCATGCAAAACTGGGAGCAGTTGATTATCAGTGTAGTAGTTTTACATGAGAAGCTGGGATATGCTTCTAGGAAATAAACTGTTATTGGAAGTGTTCCTCAGAATGCTGTCTAAATTAATGGGGGTCTTTTATTTTCTGACCAAAAGTTAGAAGTTGTGCATTCTACTGAAACTCTCAGTGAAGGATTTGATAAAATTGTTTGCCTAGTAGCAACATTAAAATTCCTTATGACATTAATACAAATGACAGTACAAGACGTCTGATTTATAAGCAGAATTGATGTGGCAACCTCAGCTGCCCAATTAAAAATAAATCATTATGGCTTGATCTTTACTAGAAAGAAAGACAAACTGAATCGTGTGACAAATGGGGGTGGGGGCTTGTTGAGTGTTAGAATGCTTTTGTACTAACCTGGTGATATTTTTAAGGGGTTATTTTTCTAACCAAGGGGCCTACTGTTTGTCAATGGTAATTTTTTTAATTTTAAGAGGGTAAGCTGAGGGAAATCTCTAGCTGAGTCAAAATAGTAGAAAAGGGGGTTTATTTGCCAGTGGAATGAAAGCATGCAGGTTTATGGATCAATTATGTACTGTCAGCATTAGAAGGAGTTTCTACCTGGAAAATGGCTTCTAAAAAGAGTTAAGATAACCAGTTATCTTAATAGTTAATTGCCTATTATATCTCAGCCATAAACAACTTACCTATTTACAGCTAACTGTACTTTGGACCTAGATTAAAAAAGGACATTTTGAAGCAAAAAAAAAAGACTTTTGAGATGGTTGTTCTTTTCTTTTGCATCTGTATTGTTTTACAAGGTATTGCATAACTGAGCAGAAATCCAATTAAGGTTTGTATTGATGTATTTTGAAAATATAATATCAATGTAATAATGCAGCGAACATTTAAGAAAGTAAAAACAACCTTTTACATTTTTATGGCAATAAATCTTTAAGATGGGAACACAGGAACAGCAGTAGCATAATTTTTGCCGTCTGCCTCATGAATGAACGTTTAGTCCTACACCTCATTTATTAGTAATACTTACAAAAGATGGTAATCACATCTCTTGGCATGCTAAGAGAATTTATTACATGTAGCTATATTGTACTAACATAGTTATATGTCAGATTACTGAAAAAAAACACACACACACACCTGCTGAGAGAAAAAGGAATTTGAAACAACAGTAATGAAAATGTTAATAGATCCAAACTAATCAACAATTGAAATGGGACTGTTTAAATCAGAAAAAAAAAAACTTTTACAGCATGAATAACTAAACATAAGAAAATGTGATTCATGCTGCCAGTGAGTTACCTTCAACCTTAAAATAGCTTTTATAGCAATAAACGCAATCAACTCTAGAGGAAACCACAGCAGCCCGAGTACAGTGGTAGGAAACAATAATCCACATCCTATGCAGTAAACATTTGTTCTCGTGTTTCAGAATCATGTCCAGTTCACATTGATACTTTTTAGTATGTATTTACATTCTGTTTTAAGAGTTCATACTAAAAAAAAAAAAAAAAAATAGTGCACAATTTATTTATTTATTTCTCTTTGTTAAAAAGGAAAGTCCGACTGGGTAATACCCTTTTTCAGTGGAGGCTGGGAAGAAAAGCACCATTTGTGTACATTGCATTATACTAAGTTCCAGATAAACACAAGAGTAGTTACATTTCTGTTTATATCTACACACATACAGTAGTTACATTTATGCATTCTAAGATTTTACAGAGGTAGAATGACATTGTGATCTGTAGTGAGGGTAGGGAACAGGTTGAGAAAACCCTGGAGAGGTGGAGATATGCTCTAGAGAGGAGAGGAATGAAGGTCAGCAGGACTAAGACAGAATATATGTGTGTGTGAATGAGAGGGAGGGTAGAGGAATGGTGAGGATGCAGGGAGTAGAGGTGGCGAAGGTGGATGAGTTTAACTACTTGGGATCAACAGTTCAGAGTAATGGTGAGTGTGGAAGAGAGGTGAAGAAGAGAGTACAGGCAGGATGGAGTGGGTGGAGAAGAGTGTCAGGAGTGATTTGTGACAGATGAGTACCAGTAAGAGTGAAAGGGAAGGTCTACAAGAGGGTAGTGAGACCAGCTATGTTATATGGGTTGGAGACAGTGACACTGACAAAAAGGCAGGAGTCAGAGCTGGACGTGGCAGAGTTAAAGATGTTAAGATTTGCATTGGGTGTGACAAGGGTGGACAGGATTAGGAATAAGTATATTAGAGGCTCAGTCCAGGTTGGAAGGTTTGGAGACAAAGCCAGAGAGGCAAGATTACATTAGTTTGGATGTGCTGAGGAGGGATGCAGAGTATATTGGGAAAAAGATGCTAAGGATGAAGCTGCCAGGTAAGAGGAAAAGAGGAAGGCCTAAGATGAGGTATATGGATGTGCTGAGAGAGGGCATCCAGGTGGTTGGTGTGACAGAGCAAGATGCAGAGGACAGGAAGAAATGAAACAGATGATCTGCTGTGGCGAGCCCTAATGGGAGCAGCTGAAAGAAGAAGAAGAAGTTACTAAAGAGAAAACCCATATGCACCTCAGTGGATTGTACAGGCAACAGCTATGTGTAGAAATTGTTTTGCATTTCAGTGAGAGGATGAGAGTACAGTGTTTTGTTTAAGGGGAGTATTTGGAGAGTGTTGTACAGTGAGGAACAAGTCATATCCTGGTGATAAGCATGCACAGGACCAGGACTGGTTAAGATGTTGTTTAAGCAGTGGTTTAAAACTACTGAGTTTGTCTTAGAGTTTTATGTGTGTGTGGATACTATTCCACAGTTTAGGAATGTATTGGGAGTAGAGCGAATCTCCTGCAATATTATTTGACTTTTTTGTGAGTAGTAAAAGTTTGTTACTAGAAAAGAGGTCCCTTGCTGGACAGTAGGGCACTAATATGTTTTTTAGTGCAGGACATTTTTCTGGATGATGAATGAGTTTGTGTGCTGTAGTTAGTTATGAATATGTTAGGTAGTTGTGCAATTTAAGTCAGTTTAATTGATTTAAGCTAAGACAAAGGTGAGTCTTATGAGGGAGATTGGTGGCAAATTTAGCTATTTTATTGTAGCAGGAAGTGAGTCTCCAAGTGTGAAAGTGGCTGAACTTATGTTGCTGCAATACATTTATATTGAATAGTGTAGTCACATAACAGGTTTTTCATGACTAGGTTGCTCTTGGAAGTGTACTAACACCCTCCTAAATGGATAGCCTTTGGTGGCTTAAACCACATCCGTCCACTGCACAGACAGTTTTAAACAGGTTGGTGTTGGGGCTTCTGTAGGCTGCAGTGGTACGGTCTGACTGAAAGTCAAGTATCAATCACTCAGAAAGCCTAACACTGTTTACAGCACACTGCAGTCACAAAGCAAGAAGGAGATGTCGGTGCTGAAGGGACTTAGTTATTTATTTATTCCTTTATTAACCAGGTAGGTGGGCTGGTCTATGGTCCCTTTTCAACCATGATCTGAACATAGACTGCATATAATAGAACATTATACATAATTTTGATTTAGGAGTTCACAATATAAAATAAAGTTGTCTAAACACAGTAGAGCAACAATATATATGTTATATATAGGTTAGAATTAGTGGTTAACAATATCAAAGTAAAAACTGACATATATTTATACACAAATATAGCTATACTTAAGTTCAAATATACATAGACTACAAACAGAATACAGTGCTCAGAAATATTTTATTTGTATACAGTTCATGAGAAATGATGGTAATACTTTATTAGTTTGTCATATTACTTTGAAAAAAGTTAGTATACCAGTCTCTCTGTTAACAAACCAAAGCTTTCAGTATCAGTTAGTCTGTCAGATGTGACTACCACAATGAGACGGAATATAATGGTAGGACATATTTGTTCTGCATTGTGAAAGGATCTAGCAGATGCAGAACAAGAGCCACTACATTAGAGGCAGCAACAGGAGAGAGGCTGCTAAATATGTCCACATACCACCATCTGCCATCCCAAATGGAGGATGAAAAAACAAGTCCATCAGGATAAAAGCATCCATGTCAGCAGATGTACCAGCCATGAGGGTGCAAAGGTGCAGACAGCATACCAGTGAAGAGGTTTACAGCATCAGCCCCAGAGAAAAGCAATGCAACCGATGATAAGGAGACAGCAAAGAAAAGGCATGGCAATGAAGTGTAACATACAACATGTCATTCAATGTAAAAAAATGGGAGTTTACCAGCAATCACAAGCGAGTCTGTCTTCTTATGACAAAAGGAAAAGCCTGCACATAGTCCACTCTGAATTATTGATGGAACCTTCTCCACCAAAACAGCAGAATGTAGAAAGCTATAAAGCATCCATGGTTGACTAAAATCTGGAGAAACTGCAAGATATGGCCTATTGTACACTGCTTAATGCCCAGCAAGATCCAGGATATCTACAACTGAATATCCTACCACCTGACTGCACTGGCTGAGGATGTAAGTGGTATCCTTGCCCACCAGTCTATAATGAGTGATATTGACTGTGTTCTCTGAATGTTATGCAGGCTGCATTCCCATGTAAGGGGGCCCCATGGCTGCCTATTTCACCTGAGACAGACCTTTAGAAGCTAGGCCTACAAATGCAGTATGCTGCACACCCAAAATATAAATAACATGTGAAAGAGATACTTGCAATGGTGTATTTGTCCCCAGTAAAATAGCTGCAGCATTTGTCCTGTAAGGGCATTGCTTCTTTGATGCCATCCACCTCTTCACATGGTTCTATGATAATTATATACAGGGTTATCCATGTAGTTACAACAAATGTGAACCTCCTCTTCAGACTGCGATCCTCCCTTCCACCCATGTTATGGTTTGTGGTCAAGTTGTTAGTAGCCTCCCTGCTACTCACAAAAAAGCATGGAAGGGTGCCAGAGAAAGCTACTATGCTGGAAGACATCTGTGAGCCTAAACAGACTACTACAGATCATCTGTAGAAGTCGGATATCAGGAGTGGAACCACACCAACTCCCTTTGTCAGGCTTTTGTCCAGAGTCTTCCTCACTTCCCAAAATGCGTGGGTGATGCATCATAAGGAGCTCTGCTGTGTACTTGTAGATAAATACAAATATGATGTGCATGACTTTCTTTGTACCATTGCCCATCACCTCTCTCTGTAGTACCACTATGTGTTGGCACCTTTTAAAGTGTACTCTATAAAATTGGCTATATAGATGGCCATACTTTTGTGTTCCCCCATGCTGGCCTATCTTTTCCTACCCACTGGTGACTTTGCTGTCTGTTTGTACCCAGTGACAACTTTTCCTGTTGTTTGACTTTAAAGTTACCAGTGATCCTACATACCTTGATGTGTTCATCTGGCAAATGGAGATTTGGACTATTTGGCTTCAGTGTGTGCTGCACACCCTGTTTCCCCAGACTTGCCTGTCTCCTGCCTGCCATATGGACTGTGCCAGAACTCAGTAAAGTAGCTGTTTACTGCAACTGTCTGTTTCCTTCCTCCCATATGGAATATAGATTGGTGTGCTCTGTCAGCAACCTCTCTGAGATGCATGTTGCTGCTGCCTCTCTGTATAACTCTGTGACTAATAGACTGTTAGGGGAGTCTGCCTGCCTCCTTACTGCTTAGGCAATATAGTATCTGCTGCCCAGCAGGAAGTGCAGCACTTTGTAAGGAAGTCATGTAGCTTCTGCCATTCACTTTTCTTTCTGGATTCTTGGCTGTGCATTTGTGTACAGAAGAGTTTGTCTTATTGGCCTTGCAACTGTTCTTTGTGTTGGCAGCCAAATGAAATAGTTATCGCTTACCTTCTGTACCTGCTGTATTTCTTTTCTTGCCTATGATGTTTTGTCTTGGGACAGATTATGGTCTTTCTTCAGTTTGCCTTACTGGGTGTTGCAGTCAGTGGATGATTTGCCATGGATCCTTTATTTTGATATTTTCTGATTGTGTTATACATGAGGCAATAACCACAGCAAAAATGCATTGGTCCAACACACTGTGAAGGGAATCAAACAAATCCAAATGGAAAAGTGCAGGCAAAAATTGCCAAATCCCAAATTGAGCAAGCAAGAACAAAATGGAGCTGCACAAATCATGTTTACTGAATAGCTAATTTTCAGATACTCCATTCCTTCAGAAAAGAAAAAATCACTGAATGAACAAACAGTTATATAAACTGTTATATATGGAATTTAAAAAAGGATTCAGGAAGAAAGCACTGAAGAAAATTAAGGTTGAAGTTTGCGTATTTACTAGAGCATCTGAGTTAATGTATGGAATGTTTAATGTAAGGAATACATCTCAGAAATGTAAGGGATGCATTCAGGTGTGCCACTAAGCGTCTATCTGCAGGTACAAGAAAGATTACATCTGTGATCAAGTGTACTTTAATGGAAGGGAATTATAAACCAAAATCAGATAATAGCATTAAATATTCCAAATTCTGGTCTATTAGCGAAGTGAAGTGATATGGATTATGGAATGTTGTCACAGAACAAAGGATTCTTATCTAAAATAATAAATGGTTTTAGCAAAGCTTCTCCTAGCAGCTACTATATCAAAAGCTACCTTTAGGAAAACACCGAACCTGTATATGATTCATTTCTGGGAAGCATGTGTACAGGCATGTAATACATATTATGATGGGCTAACACCAAGTTAAGGCTCATATACATAACATAAGCAGAAGGTTATAAATCAAAGTTAAAAGGGATGATGATGATGATGATGATGATGATGATGATGATGATGATGATGATGATGATGATGATGAAGAAGAAGAAGAATCTAGGGAAAGTACAAATAACAGAGTACAATTCTGAGTGCAGATCCTTAAGGGGAATAACAGCAACCATGCAGAATATTCTATCAGTAAAACTGCAGAAAGTATTCTAAGAAGTAAGCCAAATCTAGAATGGAAAAAAGAGATTTTGCCAATACGGATTATTGCAAGTAGGGATATAGAAAATAAGTGAGAGGGTACTGAAATTTTCCGGACAAAACTGGTAAAGGAGCCAAGGTATTGGGAGCAAATAACTAGAGAAAGAAAGCTAATAGAGTGGGATGAGACCAAGAAGAAGTTTGGATTGCAGATTAGGTACTGCCTACACTATCAGGCATTGATTTAACAGTACAGGCAAAGAGAAAGGGATATAGAAGTGGTAAGTAAAGTCCAGCTCCGGAAGAGCTTTTAGTTGAGTCTAGAACAGAAAATGTTGTTAAAAATGAATAATTAGTAAGGCATGTGATGATCCACTGCTGGACCAGTAATCAAGGAGCCTCAATCCCCACCACTGCTAACAGTGGGAGACATACACCAGAAGGATGACAAGCACACACACAAGCACTCACAGCTGGAAAAGTCTGGCAGAGGTTTACTAGTTCTGCCCAGACTATAAAGTAGTTTCTAGTGCCACCAGTCACTCCTTATCAGTTACTTTAAGGCCTTTAACAAAGGTTGTCCAATCTTATTGTGTAATATTAATATTAATACAAATTGTACTTTGACCAAGAGCAAGGCTATTGGGAGTGGCCCACACAGTGTCACCAAATAAATATGCAATTACTCTCAAAACTTAAATATCCCTACATGGATCAGCCACAATGAAAGGTTTAAATATATTTAATAATAAACAATAAAAGAACAAGACAATACTAAATATATATCCAAAGTGACATCAGAGTTCAAAACCACAGGAAATATTTAAAACAACATTGCAGGACAGTCTGAAATAAAGAAAAACATCTAAACTAAGCTTTACTATACTCCTGACTATATCTAAGAGAATTATACTGTTCCTTAGAAACGTACTTCATTAGAGCAAGGCAGATGTGGTAAATGGATCTTCTAGTTATTGTCAGGTCCAGGACAGAATACAGAATGCTCTGTATCACTAAGAGACTTCTCAAATTATTATCTGAAATATTACGGCTGGGATAGCTTGCAGAATGACAGCACTCCTTGTCATCTGACTCTAGCTCCTAGGTGAAACCCACACTGCTGGAAGCTGGCAGTATTTAGCATCTACATGTAAAAATACAAAGACTTCAGATCTTTGGCAGATGCTGGAAGTCATCATAGGTTCATAGTTTCATAGGTAGGTACAAGGCTATCGGCCCAAGGGCCCTGGATCAACTAACCCATAGTCCCACCAGGGGCTCCAATATCCTAGACCTGATCATTACCAACATGGGAAATCAATGCTCCACACCTATGGTCACCCCCTCCTTGGTCAGGTTTGACCATAACCTAATCACCCTTAACATCCACATCCCACCCCCACCCCCCAGTAAGGAAACCTCCATAAAAAACTTCTCCAAAGCCAACTTCATGCTACTCAAGTCAGAAGTGACAAACTTCATGATATCCATGCAGACAGGAACTGAAAGTTCAACTGCTGAATCCTACACTAAGGCAGTGTACGAGCACATCCACTCATGCATGAATTGTGCCATCCCAAATAGAACCAAGATGCTCTCATCCAAAAAAAGGAAGCCAATCTGGTGGGCCCCTGCCATAAACAAACTTTACAACAAAAGGAAGAAAATGTTGTAGAAAAGAGGAAAATCCCAGGATGCAAAAAACTACCTTACCAGCCTCAGTAAGAAACTGAGATGCCTCATAAAATCCTCCAAAGCTAGTTAGGAAAATAAAATTGCCAAAGATTCCAAAGACAACCACAAGGCATTCTATAACTATGTCAAGAATCTAAATGGCAATGCTCAGATCTGCTCTGAGCTAAAACAGAATGGCATTAAATATACTGATCCCAAGGATATTGCCAATATCCTGGCAGATCGATTCAGTGCCAACTTCACCCCCATCTCACCCCCTAAATGGCCCATCTCAATACCGGACGATTGCCAAATTTCGGTAATAACGGCCACACAGGTAAAAAACGCACTCTCCAAAGCTAAGAATACAGCATCCATGGGGCCAGATGACATCCTGGGCCGTGTACTACATGAACTACAATATGAACTGGCACCTCACCTAAGTGTCATGTTTAATCATAGCCTCAACTCAGGTTTCGTGCCTACTGAGTGAATCAGAGCTACAGTTATCCCATTCTGCAAGGGGGATCCACCTTGGAAATATGTACAAATGTATACCGCATATAATGAAGGATTCCTGGGAATTCCTGGGAATATTCAAACAGGAATTGTGGTCACCTAATATCATATTTGTCACTGTAGATGTTAAAGAACTGTTCTCCTGTATTCCTAAGAATGAAGGAATAGATAGCTTTATGCAGAGCCTTAACAAATTTAGTGGGTTACAACAAGAAGAGATTGCCCTACTGTGCTCATTTATGGAAATAGTACTTGACCATAATTATATCTTTTTCGAGGGAGAATATTATAAACAAATCTCAGGTGTGGCAATGGGGGCAGCGTGTGCCCCCATGTATGCCAACATGGTTCTCCTAGATTGGGAAACAACTTACATTTTAAATACAAGTTGGATGAGCAAAATTAAAACTTATGTAAGATACCTGGACGATATGTTTCTTTTATGGACAGGCAATAGTCAAGAATTAGAAGAGTTTATAAATTACATCAATGGTACTACTAATTATTTAAAATTTATTCACCAGTTTGATAGACAAGGAATAAACTATCTAGATGTATATGTCTATAATGATGGAAAGACATTTCAGTCCAGGATACATAGAAAAGAGACTTATAGCAATGGATATTTGCATTACACTAGTGCCCATACATACAAAGTCAAGTACAATATAGTGAAAGGACAGTTAATAAGGGCAGCGAGGATGACATCAGATAGGGGTACTATGCTTAAAGAGGTTAGTTTTATGGTGGCCATGTTCAGAGAAAAGGGATACCCTGACAAGATGTTGGATGATTTAACAGTATATGTAACCCAGGAATGGGGTAGAAAATTTCCCCCACTATTAGGCATAGGTATTCAAAAGAACAATCCACACAACAATACAGAGGGTGAATATTATAATAGGGCCTGTATTGTGAAGTATGGACATTATACACAGCAGGTTAAGCAAATTATTACCAAACACTGGCACATTTTGACAAGCGATTCAGTGATTAAGGACAAAATCCCCCCTGTACCCACTTTTGTGTATAAGACAGGTAATAGCCTCAAAAGGCTTATAGAAATAAGGCAGAGTGCTATACAAGACACAAAGACCTTCAAAAGGGTACTACGAAGTGTGGAGCTGTAGTTATTGTAAGTATATATATGAAGGCAAAAGCATAGTATTAAAGGACAGAAATAGAACTAAGGTTCATTTTAAACATGGTAATTGTTTAACTAGACATGTGGTATATCTAGCTATTTGTGACACATGTCAAAGTTATTATGTTGGAATGACGGACCGGTTTCTTAAAAATAGAATTTATGACCACACCTATTGCATTAAGAGAAACGATACCAATAACGCATTGTCCCGTCATATACTCAATAGCGAGACATGCACGGGTTTTAAATTTGGTATTTTGGATGTGGTCAGTATAAATCCTAGAGGAGGTAATACAAAGGCCATTGTGGGAGAAAAAGAAATCAAGTGGCAGCTGCTCGAGGCTGCCACACCACCTGGCCTAAATGAAGTAATTCCTACTAAACCCTTAGTGAGGGTATAATCTTGATTTTGTGGAAATATTGAGGCAAATAAAAATGTTAGATATTATACAAGATAAGCTATCACTATGTATGTAACAACAGTTATTGTGTTGGTTGATTCTTTTGTACTGCATTTTTATCAAATTATTTATCAAATTTTGTATTTTTTTTAGTATAACATATATATTTTATTTATATATTTTTTAATCCATAACAGCAGTATTTGCACATACAGTAATAATATGATTCATTTGTGAATACTGATGTGTTTCCAAGTTATATTTTAACAACAGCACATTATGCAGTAAGTTTGCAATAGAGTTAAAGGATAAGATGGTTAATCAAGTTTGAGATGGATATTTTACTGCATAAGTGATGCATAGGGTTAAATGTATGTAATTGGGCAATTGTTTTTAGAAAAAGGCGGGAAATTAAGGTATTTAAAGTGTATTCAAACAGTTTGTCTGATGTTCTGAAGAAATCTAGATTCACTAGATGAAAGCGCTCAACTAATAGTGTCATCGTTGGTGCATGGTTTTTTAATAAAAGAAACTAACTGCAGTACTATCGTGGCTCCTGACTCGTTGAGCTGTGTTGGACTTACAAGTTGTGAGTCTAGTTAGGAAAATAAAATTGCCAAAGATTCCAAAGACAACCACAAGGCATTCTATAACTATGTCAAGAATCTAAATGGCAATGCTCAGATCTGCTCTGAGCTAAAACAGAATGGCATTAAATATACTGATCCCAAGGATATTGCCAGTATCCTGGCAGATCGATTCAGTGCCAACTTCACCCCCATCTCACCCCCTAAATGGCCCATCTCAATACCGGACAATTGCCAAATTTCGGTAATAACGGCCACACAGGTAAAAAACGCACTCTCCAAAGCTAAGAATACAGCATCCATGGGGCCAGATGACATCCTGGGCTGTGTACTACATGAACTACAATATGAACTGGCACCTCACCTCATGTTTAATCATAGCCTCAACTCAGGTTTCGTGCCTACTGAGTGAATCAGAGCTACAGTTATCCCATTCTGCAAGGGGGATCCACCTTGGATCCCAGAAACTACCGTCCCATCAGTCTGACGAGCCTTATCTGCAAGGCCATGGAGCGTATTATCATGGAACTTATAAACAAAGACATTGGCAACCTTCAAACACTGGACCCCACCCAGTTTGGTTTTGTGAAGGGCCGATCTTGTCTCCTGAACCTGATTGACTTCATCGAATCAGTCTCCAGAGCCATGGACAAGGGTAAGGTGGTCCACACAGCCTATCTAGACCTTGCCAAGGTCTTTGACACCATCCCCCACTCTGGAATCATAGATAAACTTACTAAGCTGGGCATTAATCCCTACATCACCCAATGGGTTGCTAACTGGCTTACTGATAGAACTCACACTGTAAAAGTAGCCGACTCCAAATCCAGCTCCAGACAAGTGACAAGTGGAGTACCTCAGGGTTCAGTCCTGGGACTGCTCTTGTTTGGCATCTACTTCTCTGAAGTACAGGCCAACACTAAGGGACTCTGGCTAACAAAGTTCGCAGATGACTGCAAACTGGGAGCCATTACTGAATCCCCAAATGATGTGGATACTCTACAAAAGGGCCTTACAGAAACAGATGCTTGGTGCCAGAGCCATGGGCTCAAGCTCAATGCCAAGAAATGTAGAGCTATCCCCTTTGGGAAAAAACATGTACCCATGAATTACCATATAGGTGGCAGTACACTAAACACCGAAAGTGTGATAAGAGACTTAGGGACACAGGTGGACAGTGGTTTCACCTTCGATAACCACATCGCCACAACAGTCAGGAAATCCTTCTATGTGGCACACCTCATCACTAAGGACTTTTCATCCAGAAAAAAGGAGGTCATTGTCCCACTGTACTCATCCCTCATTAGACCCATTATAGAATGCAGTGCCCCGTTTGGTATGTACCTCTCAAGACATCTGCAACAACTGGAAAGGCCACAGAAATACCTCACTAAAAGAATCACAGGCCTAAAGCAGATGCCCTACGGTGACCACCTTCAAAAACTCCAGCTATACTCTGTCATATATCATCTACTCAGAGGCGATCTCTGCTTAACATACAAGGCCATGTCAAACCCAGAGCTGTTTGACATGCTACACTTAAAGAAATCCCAATCTCTCAGAGCCATACACTCCAGGGATCTAAACCTTGTCATTACAATAAACAAAACATGCTGGAGGGATAGATTCCTGACCCAGAGACTCCCCAGACTCTGGAATAGATTGCCCATACATGTCAAGCAGAGTGCCTCTTTGGCCACTTCAAAAGGAACCTTGATGATGGTATGGGAGAAAGGAAATTCATCCTGGGATCACGTCAGTCACCCTGCTAGACAGGGGGTCCAGGGAAGTAAATAGTGTGGGAAGAAATAGCCAGGGAATTGTTATGGCTAGGCTTGTATAGGCCCTAGGGCTGATAGCCTAGTACCAACCTATGAACCTATGAAGTAAGCCTAGCCAACAAAGTTCCCTAGCTTACGCCAACCCAAGAAAGTTAATTTCCTGTGCACCTGTTGAGAAGATCCACAGAAGTGATCCCCGGGGTGTATTTCCTATTTCCCATCCACTCATCAAGATTTGTCGTGAAGAGTGTTAATGAGGAAATTTGCTTGACATAGATGGGTAGCTTGTTCCAGAGTATGGGAAGTCTCTGGGACAGGAATCTATCCCTCCAGCAAGTCCTATTTATTGTGGTGACAAGGTTTAGGTCCCTAGGGCATGTAACTTGGAGGGATTGGGATTTCTTTAGGTGTAGCATGTCCGACAGCTCTGGGTTTGACATAGCTTTATATGTTAGGGAGAGATCACCTCGGACTCGGCGATATGCTACAGAGTAAAGCTGGAGTTTTTTGAGACGATCAGTGTAGGGCGTCTGTTTGAGGCCAGTAATTCTCTTTGTGAGGTACTTCTGTGGCCTTTCCAGCTGCTGCAGATGTCTTGTGAGGTACATTCCAAAAGGGGCGTTGTACTCTATAATGGGTCTAATGAGTGTCGAGTAGAGGGGAACGATGACCTCTTTTTTCCTGGATGAGAACCCTTTTGTGATGAGGTGTGCTATGTGGAAGGATTTCCTGACTACTGTGGTAACGTGATTATCAAAGGAGAGACTACTGTTCACCTGGGTCCCAAGGTCTCTTAACACACATTCAGTGTTAAGAAGACTGCCGCCTATGTGGTAGTTCATGGGTACAGAGTTTTTACCAAAGGGGATCACAATGCACTTTTTGGCATTGAGCTTGAGGCCATGGCTCTGACACCAGGCATCTGTCTCAGTGAGGCCCTTCTGTAGGATGTCCACATCATTTGGGGACTTGACTATAGCTCCTAGTTTACAGTCATCTGCGAACTTCATTGGCCAGAGGCCTTCTGTGTAAGCCTGTACTTCAGAGAAGTAGATACCAAACAGGAGAGGTCCCAGGACTGAACCCTGTGGTACTCCACATGTCACTGGTTTGAAGTCAGATTTGGAGTCTGCAACTTTTACAGTGTGGATTCTGTCAGTGAGCCAGTTGACAACCCATCTTGTGATATAGGGATTTATACCTAGTTTAGTGAGTTTAGCTATAATTCCAGAATGGGGGATGGTGTTGAAAGCCTTGGCGAGGTCAAGATAAGCTGTGTGAACCACCTTACCCTTGTCTACGGCTTTGGTGACTGCTTCAAAGAAGTTCACCAGGTTCAGGAGGCAAGATCTGGCTTTCACAAACCTGAACTGGGGGGGGTCCAGAGTTTGGAGGTTACCAATGTCTTTATTTATGAATTCCATGATGATACATTCCATGGCCTTGCAGACAAGGCTCATCAGGCTAATAGAGCGATAGTTCCCAGGATCAGTGGTGGCTCCCCCTTTGTGGAGTGGAATAATTGCTGCTGTGTGCCATTCAGTGGGAACAAAGCCTGACGTGAGGCTATGACTGAACATGGTGTTTAGGTGGGGAGCCAGTTCGTTCTGAAGTTCATGTAAAACACAGCCAGGAATGTTGCCTGGTCCCATGGATGCTGTGTTTTTGGCTTTAGAGAGTGCTGCTTTTACCTGTGAAGTTGTGATTACAGGGACTCTGCATTTTTCCTGTATAGATATGGGCCCTTTAGGGGGTGAGAGGGGGATAAAGTTAGCACTGAACCTATCTGCCAGGATGTTGGCAATATCAGTTGGTTCTGTAATTTTTGTGCCATTGTGCTGTAACTCAGAGCAGATCTGGGTGTTGCCATTGAGATTCTTGACATAGCTATAGAATGCTTTGTGGTTGTCCTTAGAATCAGTGGCAATCTTGTTTTCATAGCTAGCTTTGGAGGATCTTATAAGGGGTCTCAGTTTCATGCTGAGGCTGACCAGGGAGCTTCTCCACTCATGGGACTTTACTCTCCTTTGCAACAATTTCTTCCTTCTGTTGTAGAGTTTGTTTATGGCAGGGGACCACCAGATTAGCTTCCTTTTTTTGGAGGATAACGTCTTGGTTCTGTTTGGTATAGCACGATCTATGCACTCATGTAAGTGCTTATAGAGTGCATTTGTGTAGGATTCAGCAGTTGTAACTGTATTGTCCATCTGCATGGGTGTCATGACGTTCACCACTTCTGTCTTAAGAAGCGTGAAGTTGGCTTTGGAGAAATTTTTTACCATGATTTCCTTAATGGGGGTTGGGGGTGGGATGTGGATATCTAGGGTGATTACATTATGGTCGGATCTGACCAACAAGGAGTTGACTTCAGGTGTGGAACACTGGTCACTCATGTTGGTAATGACTAAGTCTAGGATATTGTTGTCCCAGGTGTGGGTGTGGATAAGTTGATCCAGGGCACTGGAATTTATGAATTCCAGAAAGCGCTGAGCGAAGGAGTTGGTACATGAGTAGTTTTCCCAGTTAATGGCGGGGTAGTTGAAATCGCCCAATATTAGGGTGTTTGCTTGAACCCTAATATTTTCCAGTGTATCAAGAAAAGAGGAGTGGGAATCCTGGGGCATGGTGGGGGATCTGTAGCAAGCTACAATTTGGATTGTAGTGTTGCCCAGAGTTAGTTGCACTTGGATAACCTCGGCTGCATTATGCTGAGCAACTAGCCTGGAGGTGTGGATATCTTTAATGAATATGGATACACCAGATGCATTCCTTCACATTTTAAAATTAGTAATTAGTTCACCCTAAAAACAATACAGAAAGCTTCTCAGCACAGAATATCTGTCTCTAGCTGCATTGAAAACTGAAAGATACCATCTTTTATTGCGTGGTCTATAAAGTAATTTAATTTCGGCTATTTTCCTAAAATTGCTGGACTGAAGTTAACCTTCTGTATTCCAGTTTTCACTGTTAAAATATGTTTGTTTGTTTATTTATTTATTTATTTATTTATTTATTTATTTGACATTTGTTAACCGGGTTAGCCAGGAGCCCATTTTCAGTGCAGACCTGAGGAGAAAAACTCCAGACAATTTGCAATCATGCAAAAGATAAAAACAAATACATAATGATCAAGTGTACAAACACATAACATAGGTATGTAAGACACAAATTCACAGCACAGCACTATGTAATACAACACAAATACCATAACAGAAGTATGCATTATATGAGAGGTACTCTCAGTATTAAAACATAAGAGACATAACATTAAAAAGACTTTTGTGCTTTTAATACAAAAGGGAATACAATTAGATTACATGACAGAGGGATAAAGACAAAAGAGAGGTAATATATCAAAAAAGAACAGAGGATAAGTATGTGAGATAGTTGTCATGTGGAGGCTTGGCAAGGGCACGGCCAAGTCTTCAGCAGATAGTGTTTTATTTCTTGTTTAAACAGTGCTTATGGGAAATGTTTCTTATATTGAGGGGGATTGAATTCCAGGCATAAGCTACTGAGTACTTATAAAGTGTCTTTCCAATGTTCTTTTTAGGTTTGTAAATACCGAGGAGGTGTTTGTCAGTTGTGCGAAGGTGTCAGAGAGGGGAGTAGTAAGATACTGGGTTGGAGATAGTGGGGCAAGAAGAGGGATTATTCAGAACAGATTGAGTAATACATGATTGAGGAAGTAATAGTTGGTTGGACAATTCAAGCCATTGAAGTCTCTTAAGGGCAAGACAGTGAGGGGAATTATAAGGGAGATTTGTGAAAAATCTTGTTATTTTATTGTATGTCTGTTTGAGTTTGGACAGAATTGTAGATTGAATATTTGTAAGGATAGGGGCAGCATGCAGAAGGCAAGGTAAGAGGAGTGACTAAGCTAGAGAGAGTTTTGAGGACGGTATAAGAAATTTCTGATTCTGATAAAGAAGACCAAGTTTCTGGTGTTTTTCTTACTACATTGTTGGATGTGAATGTCAAATTTTAGTTCATCATCAATAATGATGCTGAGTAATTTGGTATGAAGTTCAGGTTTAATGATGGTATTGTTGAGGGAAGTGATAGTAAAGGAGGATTTGTGTTGTGCTAGTGTTCTACAAAATAAGAGAAGGAGTTTTGTTTTTTAGGATTTAGTACAAGTTGATTATCAGAGAACCATGTTTCAACAGAGGAGAAGGTTTCCTGAGTGAGTGCTAAGAGATCAGGAATGCTATCTGCAGTGGAGATGTGTGGAATCATTGGCATATTGTAGTAGTGTTGACAACTTACAAGCAGAATGTAGGTTATTGGTGAAAATATTGAACAAGAGGTGGCCCAAGATAGAGCCCTGTGGAACCCCAGGGTTGACTTGAAGGAAGGGGGAGAAGACAGTCTGCCAATGAATAGATTGTTGCTTATTGGAGAGGTAACTAGAAAACCAGTTTACAGAGGAAGTAGAGAGGTGGAGGTCAGAGAGTTTAGTTAGAAGCTTAGAGTGAGAGACAGTGTCAAAGGCCTAAGAGAGATCAAAGAATAGACAGGAGACTAGCATATTATTGTCATGGGCCTCTGTTACTGTTCGAGTGAAGGAAGGTAGTGCAGAGGAAGTTCTGTGGTGTGGCCTGAAGCCATGTTGTGTGGAAGTTATCAGGTTATTTTCAAGCAGGTGGTTGATTAACTGGCTGTGAACACACTTTTCTAGAATTTTAGAGATAGGGGACAGGATAGCTATGGGCCTATAGTTAGAAGGGTCAGTAGAGTTTCCGCCCTCGTGTAGACGGATTGTGAAGAAGAATTTCCATGTATCAGGGGCACAGGCTTCAGTAATGGATAGATTTATGAGTATAGAGATAGGGTAGGCAATGGATTCTGTGGCAATTTTAAGAAAGTAGGAAGGTAATTTATCAGCAGAGGGGGAGCAGGGTTTGAGTTTGATCAGGAGAGATTTGATGAAGGGGGTGGGTACTGGTTTGAATGAGAAGGTACTGGAAGGTGTTTTGTTGGGGGATGAGGGAGGAGTAGAGGAAACATTGCTATTTTGAGTATGTTTTTGGATAGTTTCTATGAAATTGTTGTTTAGGAGAGTGGCTGTTTCAGTATCTGTACTATGTGGGAAGGGTTTGGGAGTGGAAGGAATGCCAGGATAAAGAAGATTATTAATGGTTGTCCAAAATTTTTTTCAAATTTTTTTCTGGGTTAAATTGGATGGAGCAGAAAGACATTTTTTTTATCGTTGTTGAACTAGTTTTTTAGACAGGTTTCTAAGCTCTTTGTATCTTTGAAGTAGGGGTGGGGATTTATTTTTGACCCATGCTTTCCAGATACTGTCTCTTTTATGCATGATGGAGCAGGTATGGTTTGTGAGCAAGGGGCAAAGTTAGATTTTATTCTATTTTTTCTGGTAGTTGCCAGAGAAATAAGTATGTCATGAAATATCTTATTGAAAGATACTACAGCCTCATTGAGAGGGAGTGATGTAGGAAGGACCAGTTTATGCCAAACAATTTAGAGTTAAAAATATCTGGATTGAAATGGGTGAGTTTGCTGCATTCTCTATAGATGTGGTCTTTAGGTGGATGTTGGGAGAATCTGTGGATGTAGGTAGGGAAATGGTCACTTAAAGAGTTAGGGAATGTCATAGAGTTATGATAAACATTTGAATCTGAGGTGAGGATCCAGTCCAGGGTTGGTTCAGAAATAGAGTTTTTGTTAGGCCAAGTAGAGGAGGATAATTGGTGGAAGCCGTGTAGACTGAGACTATGATTAGCAGCTGTAGTTGAAAGTTTAGTCCGGTCTATGTTTATGTTACCAAGGATAATGGATTTGTATGGTATGTACTGAGTAAACCATGAGAGAATGTTCTCAAGGATAGGAATGTTATTCCCAGGAGGTATATAGATAGAGGCTATGGCAAATTTTTTGTATGAGTTTAGGTGACAGTTTGCGATAAGAATCTCAGCAGACTCAAAGCTAGGTATAGAAATCGGGAGTGGTGAAAGATTAAGTTAATCAGAGTAGAGGATGGCAACACCTCCACCCCTCTTAATTGAATCTATCAGAATGACCAAGAGCAAGGCTAGCTTAGGCAGTTACGATAGTGAATGTACATTTCTGTCTTCCTCCAGCAGGGCACACTGTGGCTACACCTCAGGCACAACACTTTACAAAATATCCCTTCAACACATATGTCTGTACATACCAGTTTGATATGCACACAACATAATTTCTGATACAGTTGTAACACAAACATCTTATATAAATCATTTTGATATTCACAAATGACATATAATTATTTACAAAACTCCAGCTAGCTGTACTGGCAGTAACTCCTTTCATGATAAGGCATATAAAATATTACACGATAACTATAAGAATCAATTGGAAGAGATTAGAAAATATTGGAAAGGAATAATAGAGAGGCAATTTACAAAAGAAAAATGGAAGAACATCTGTATGGCTTATAAGTACGCAAAAAGTCCAGAAGGATTAGGATTTTTGGTTGGAAATGTTTGCATAGATATTTCAATACGCCCATCATACTTCAGAGAATTTTTCCTCAGGTAGATAGTAAATGCTGGAGGTGTGATTGAAAAAAGAGCGTAACTGGGAACATTTTATTTTTGGGGGGGTGCGATAAATTGTCAGATTTTTAAAATTCCCTTCAGCGTACTCTGTCAGAAATGTTGAGGAAGCAAATAGCTGTAACTAAGGGAATGATTCTCTTCAGCTTGGAAAAAAAGAAAGGATGAAAATGGCCTATATATTCTAAGGGCAGGATATGAGACTCTGGGTGATTGTTCCTTTGCCTAATAGAATGTACGTCTCTGGAACTGACTATAGCCATGACATAAGCAGTGTTCTACTTTTCTGCTTTAAGTGGTATATTTACCTTTGTATTTTAATGATTGTAAATGATTTCACTGTACTGTGATTAGTGTTTAAGCACACTAATAAATCTGCATTTGAATTGTCCATAAAAAAAGCAATTTCCCACAATTAAGTTACTACAGCCGTACATTCTAGAGTTCAGATCCTAGTGAAATTATATCATTCTCTATTAGATTTGTACATGCAGGGTCACACATACAGCCATTACAATACTACAATCATGAGACACAGTAGTGCTAAACACGTTTATTAAGCCCACTGTAGTAGCAGTAGTCTTCAGGCTGCATTGTACATAAAGGTGTTATATGTGTAGATAGCCCATGCCCACAAATAATATCAATGTACACTCCATCGTTTGTTAAGCATAATAAAACAACAGGCAAGCAGTACAAAACAGTATTCTTTAGTCATAGCAAAGACTGAAAAATATCCATGCCAACTTCACTCTTCTTAAGATAGAAGTGGCAAACTTCATGACACCCATGCTGATGGACAATAGAGGTATGACTGCTGAATCTTACACAAATGCACTTTATAAGAACTTACACGAGTGCATGGATCGTGCAATCCCTAACAGAACCAAGATGCTATCCTCCAAAAAAAAGGAAGCAAATCTGGTGGTCCCCTGCCATAAACAAACTCTACAACAGAAGAAAGAAACTGTTGCAAAAAAGAGTAAAATCCCATGATTGTAGAAACTCCCTGGTCAGCCTCAATAGGAAGCTGAGATCCCTCATAAAATCCTCCAAAGCTAGTTATGAAAACAAAATCGCCACTGACTCTAAAGACAACAACAAAGCATTCTATAGCTATGTCAAGAATCTCAATGGCAATACTCAGATCTGCTCTGAGTTACAGCACAATGGCACTAAATATACAGAACCAACTGATATTGCCAACATCCTGGCAGATAGGTTCAGTGCTAACTTTTCCCCCCTGTCATCCCCTAAAGGGCCCATCTCTATACCAGAAGAATTCAAAGTTCCTGTAATCACGGCTGCACAGATAAAAAACATACTATCCAAAGCGAAGAACACAGCATCCATGGGACCTGACAACATCCCAGGCTGTGTTCTACATGAACTTCAGAATGAACTGGCACCCCACCTAAGTACCATGTTCAATCATAGCCTCACCTCAGGCTATGTGCCCACTGAATGGCACACAGCAATGGTTATCCCACTCCACAAAGGGGGAGCCACCACAGACCCTGGAAACTACCGCCCCATTAGCCTAACAAGCCTGATCTGCAAGGCTATGGAACGTATCATCATGGAACTTATAAACAATGACATTGGTAATCTCCAAACTCAGGACCCCACCCAGTTTGGGTTTGTAAAAGGCAGATCATGTCTCCTAAACCTGATAGACTTCTTTGAAGCAGTCAACAAAGCCGTAGATGAGGGTAAGGTGGTTCACACAGCCTATCTAGATCTCGCCAAGGCTTTCAACACCATCCCCCACTCTGGAATTATAGATAAACTCACTAAACTAGGTATAAATCCCTATGTCACAAGATGGGTTGCCAACTGGCTCACTGACAGAACCCACACTGTGAAAGTAGAAGACTCCAAATCCAACTTCAGACCAGTGACAACTGCAGTACCCCAGGGTTCAGTCCTGTGTCCTCTCCTGTTTGGTATCTACTTCTCTGAAGTACAGGCTAACACAGAAGGTCTTTGGCTAATGAAGTTCGCAGATGACTGCAAACTAGGAGCCATAATCAAAACTCCAAAAGATGTGGACATCTTACAAAAGGGCTTAGCTGAGACAGATGCCTGGTGTCAAAGCCATGGCCTCAAGCTCAATGCCAAAAAGTGCATTGTCATCCCTTTTGGTAAAAACTCTGTACCCATGAACTACCACATAGGCGGTAGTCTACTTAACACTGAAAGTGTGATAAGAGACCTTGGGACAGGTGGTCAATAGTCTCTCCTTTGATAATCACATCGCCACAGTAGTCAAGAAATGCTTCTACGTGGCACACCTCATCACAAAAAGTTTCTCATCCAGGAAAAAAGAGGTCATTGTTCCCCTCTACTCATCACTCATTAGACCCATTATAGAGTACAATCCCCCTTTTGGTATGTACCTCAAAAGACATCTACAACAACTGGAAAGGATGCAGAAATACCTCACAAAGAGGATTACTGTCCTCAAACAGATGCCCTACGCAGACCATCTCAAAAAACTGCAGCTTCACTCCGTCGCATATTGCCTACTCAGAGGCAATCTCTGCCTAACACACAAAGCTATGTCAAACCCAGAGCTTTTAGACATGCTCCACTTAAAGAAATCCCAATCCCTATGAGCTACAGGCTCTAGGGACCTAAACCTTGTCACCACAATACACAGAACATGGTGGAGGGATAGATTCCTGTCCCAGACACATCCCATACTCTGGAACAAACTACCTATCTTTATCAAACAAAGCTCCTCATTAGTACTATTCAAGAAAAAATCTTGATGATTGGATGGGAGATAGGAAATTCACCCCGGGGATCACTTCTGTGGCTGTGCTCGACAGTGGCACAGGAAAATAATTTTCTTGGGTGGCGAAAGCCAGGCTACCTTTTGGCTAGTCTTATATAGGCCCTAGGGCCAATAGCCTAGTACCTACCTATGAACCTATGCAAATAAACTAATTAGGTGAATCCTTTAGCATTAATTTTCAGTCTTGTGTTTCATGTTGCCATACTTATGTTGCTGCTTTGTGTATTTTCTTTTCAACCTGATAATTGTTAATGATTTTATGAACTACCCTGCTGCATACAGCCTGTCTTGACATATCTGCACAGTTAAACATTGCATGTGCTGTTGTTTTCCCTTGTGTGTAAATAATAAATTACTGTAGTCATCCACTGTTACATGGCTTTCCAGTATTATCTAAACCAAAACAGTCGTATATTTTCATATTGTCAGTGAACCTAAGACTGTCCTTATCATGGACTCCTAGAGTGACCTTTCTCTGCACTTACTTGGTGGTTCACTTGGTGGCTTTACTCTCTGCACCCTGAAGGAGTCCACACCATCTTAGTGATCTGACCTCTATCCCACAACATTCCCACTCCTCTCCTGGCAACAATGCCAGAAAAACAATACGCAAATTTTTTTTTTTTCAGTAAAGCTTATTGGTTTATTCGTAAGCATATCCCCCTTCAGCCACTCAAATCTGAAGTAAAGTTGCTTATAAAAAAAAGAACAAAATGTTTCAAAATGGTTCTAATATAAGCAATAGACAAATAAAATTACTCTTAACCAACAATGGAAGGGTGAGGGTTGATATATAATTATAGGTTTGCATACTTATGCAATTCATATTGCAGAAAACAAAAAAAAGTCTTTTGTGTATTGTTTTCCTAGCATTGCTGCTTTACTAAAACCATCTGCTGAAACTAGTTGTTGTTTGTCTTTTTGGCTTTTTCTGGTTAGGGGTCGCCACAGCGGAACTCTGGTCTGCTAATAATTTTGTAAAAATTGCAAGACCCTATCAGCAAAAAGCCACATCATGCTGGCTAACCATTTCAGCACTATTGTGTGTTCTACTATTCACCATGATAACTGCCATTCACTGTAGCTGTTGAGACAAATAATCACGCTGACAAATTAATTTCAAGACAATTGATATTTATAGACCTGAATAATGCACCAGAATCTGAACTAAGGATGAAAATTATGAGCTATTAGAAAACAGACACCCAATGATTTACAAGTGACTGCATTCACAAATGATAGCAGGTATGGCTGATTCTGTAGTTCACAAAACCATGCTATGCCAGCCCGTAGCCTGATGATGTTAAGCTCCAGGACTTGGGCATGCCCTATAACTGCTAATACATGCATGTGGCTTCACCCCTAACAAGGAAAATACCTCATCGGTGCCCATGTGTGCCTGGCTAGCAGGAGCCCTGAAAAACTCTACTTGTAATAAATCAGTGCACAATGCTGTCTCTGCTTTATTCAGCAGCACACACACTGTCTCCTCTTCACTGCACCCATATACCATATCATTCAACCCAGTAATTTAAAAGGACAGCCCAAAACCTGGTAGTCGTAGTGTTCTGATGTACTGTAGAGCCCAGAAAAGTGCAGTGTTAGAAAGCAGTTCTGCATTTTAAAGAGAAGGATCCATACTGGCCATAACTAAAAGTAAAATCAAGCAGAAAACAATTTATGAATCAGTGAGTACACATAATAGAAAATTGTCTCATGGAGAAGAGCCCCAGATGACATAAAATGAAAACCAGAGTGACAAGAGACATCATATTCAAGATTACTGGCACAATTCAAACACAGCAGTTTAACAGTGAAAATACCAAGCCAGCAAGCAATTGAAAACCTCAAAACTGTAGGAAGTCACATGTAAAGGTTAATGCAAGTGACAGCTAACATGCCCCAACTTATAGATACGTTATTATTCCTAGTTTATTATTTTGGAATCTGTTTTGGAGGCCCTAAACTTGAATGTTAATAAAAGTAAATAGGTAACTAATGAGTATTTATAATGCATGACACCCTGGACAGACATAGTTGAAAATGAATTAGGGCAATAAACAGCAACATTCCATGTCTGTCAAAGGACATCATTCACTGATTACATTCAAGCCGAAGGAAAGCAGGACGTCTTGTGATCACCATACTTTTAATTGTTAAATAGTATCCAGTGAAAATCCATGCTACCCCAGAGAATGACAAATGAAATGTTTGAAACAAACTGGAGTCTGATGTGCACAGTAGAAGGCAGGCCTGTCAGAGTATTAAGATGCAACACTACTTTCCATTTCAAATTTCCACAATGGTGAGGGGTAATAGAAGAATCATTGTTAAAGGCTGGGAAGGCAGCTCGGTCAAGTGGAAATCCCCTTTGTGTCCATATGTCTAAGTGGTTCATGAAAATTTTTTTTTAAATAAACTTAATTTTCTCAGTGAAATGAGTAGACAGCAAAATGCACATTAACATTTATAAGAGCAAGTCAGAGGCTGGAGAATCCAGTGAGAGACGATCTGTGAATCTTGCTCTGTCAAAGTGATTATGTCAAAATAGCTACCAAAGGACTACAGGTGGATCTAGAACAGTCAGTAAAATGCGGTTTCTGTGAAAGTTTTAAAAAGAGCAATCAAATCTACTTTTGGTGAAATATATAAATGTAAGTTAATTTTCATGGGAGGCAAGCCCCCAACTCCTCCACTCCCCACTTTGTAGAGTGCTAGGCCCCCTGAATGCCTGATATTTATATAATCATCTTCAAATTCAATACAAATAGAAGAGTAAGAAGAAATGTTCTGTAGTGACCTCATTTGGTACAGTATCATAAACCCACAATTCAGTAAAGTGTCATTTGGCCTTATATTTGTGCACTGCTACAGGTCACAGCTCTTTAACAGCCATGAGAGTTTTCATCTGTCCTACACAGATGCTGTAAATCTCAGAACCATTCTCCTACATGCTATCTGTGCTGTTATTGCACCCACACAGTCCAAACATGTTCATCTCCAAATACAAACACACACACACACACACACACAATTATTGATGACATGCATTCACACAAATACACACTTACATTGGAGGCTTTGCCACCCCAGCCCTATGTGAGGACTGTTTCTCCATACCCCTCAACATAATTTTTCTTCCTCGATAGTTTCCACTGCCATGGGAAAAGGGCATGATAACTCTCAGAGTTATGTTGATCTCATGTACAGTTCTGTTCTATAAGGCTTCATTGACATAATATGCTGTTTGTTGGCAAAGTGCCAAACAATCCAAACTCAAACAGTGGCCACTAAACAAGCTATATATACTATATGCTGCAGCCTGTTATTCAAAACAGTTTTAATTTAAATTTGTGAAGCAGAATGTTGCTAACGTACTTTTGCTAACTGGACACTGATGTTGCATTCCATGTATGCATGCCAGTATAGTACCATGACTTCAGTGCAGTTTACAAACAGGATAAAGAAATACACTCAAACAATAGAAGATCAATTCCACACTGTATCTGAAGGGGCTAAAATACCTCTCTGTATGGATCCATTGCAAATGACTGTCAAGCAACTGAGTGCAAATTCAGCTGTAACGTTACCCATCTCTCCCCCTCAGCCTTCCCTCAGGAAATACCATAGAATATAATTCCTTCTACTGTCACAAGGGAACAGGTCCTCAATGGCCTCTCTAAGGCCAAGAACACTGCACCAACGTGCCCAGGCAATATCTCAGGATGTCTTCTAAATAGCAGGAAACATGACCTGTCAGGTCTTCTGGAATAACTATTTAGCTGTAACCTCCAAACAGGCTTTGTGCTTAATAAATGGAGAACAGCAACAGTAAACTCTCTGCACAAAAGTAGGTCATCCACAGACGCTGTAAATTACAGACCCATAAGTGTCACTAGTGTCATTTGCAAAGCCACAAAAAGAATGATCATGGAAATGATCAGTATAATGACATAGGAATTCTTCAGACACTGGACCCAACCAAATCTGGTTTAATCAAGGGCAGGTCATGCCTATTCAACCTGGTGAAATTCTTTGAGTAGGTCACCAAAGTAATGGATGAGGGCAAAATATTTTACACTACCTACTTTGACCTGGCCAAGGCATTTGACACAATACCTCACTCAGGCATTGTTAAAAAACTCAATAGGTTAGATATAAACCCATACGCCACCTGATGGATAGCCAGCTGGCTCACCAGCTGGACCCATGAAATTAGAACTGGGGTTCCAATTCTACAGCGAGGCCAGTCACAAGTGGAGTTCTCAGGGATCAGTCCAGAAATGCTCCTTTTAGGCATTTACTTCTCTGAAGTCATGGTCAATGTCAAGGACCTCTGGCTGACCAAATTTGTGGATGATTACAAATTAGGAGCAGTCATAGAATCTCCACTAACACTTATGTTCTGCAGAAAGGTCTGACACAGGCAAATATCTTTTGTTAGCACCATTGACTAAAACTAAATGACAAGAAATGCATAATAGTATCCTTGGGAAGTCACTGACCCCTGGTAACTATCATATTTGGAACACAACCCTAAGAGTCGACACAGCAGTCAGTAACATGGAGACACACATAGACAGTAATCTAACCTTTTACCATCACTTGTCTACAGTAGTGAGGAAATCATTCTATGTTTGTAACTTATAAACAAAGGTATGGCATCTAGGCCCAAGGAGATTATTGTTCCACTGTATTCAGCATTTATTAGACTTATCATTGAGTCCAATGCCCCTTTTGGTATGTACAGTCGCCACCTGTCTCTTTTTCCGCAGACTAGTCCTGATTTGGGCAGGTCTGCCCAGTGGCATGGTAAGAATGGTAAATGTTTTGATACTTCACACAAAAATAAAATATTTTCTTACTTTTTTCTAATGTCACAGAAGTAGCAGTGACAAGTGGAGTACCATAGGGTTCCATCCTGGGACCTCTCCTGTTTGGTATCTACTTCTCTGAAGTACAGGCTAACAGAGAAGGCCTCTGGCTAACAAAGTTCACAGATGACTGCAAACTAGGAGCCATAGTCAAGTCCCCAAATGATGTGGACATCCTACAGAAGGTCCTCACTGAGACAGATGCCTGGTGTCAGAGCCGTGGCCTCAAGCTCAATGCCAAAAAGTGCAGTGTCATCCCTTTTGGTAAAAACTCTGTACCCATGAACTACCACATAGGCAGCAATCTACTTAACACTGAATGCATGATAAGAGACCTTGGGACCCAGGTGGACAGTAGTCTCTCCTTTGATAGTCACATCGCCACATTAGTCAGGAAGTCCTTCTACGTGGCACACCTCATCATAAAAGGGTTCTAATCCGGGAAAAAAGAGGTCATTGTTCCCCTCTACTCAACACTCATTAGACCCATTATAGAGTACAACGCCACTTTTTGGAATGTACCTCACAAGACATCTGCAGCTGGAAAGGCCACAGAAGTACATCACAAAGAGGATTACTGGCCTCAAACAAATGCCCTACACTAACCGCCTCAAAAAACTCCAGCTTTACTGCGTAGCATATCGCCTACTCCGAGGTGATCTCTGCCTAACATATAAAGCTATGTCAAACCCAGAGCTGTTGGACATGCTACACCTAAAGAAATCCCAATCCCTCTGAGCTACACGCTCTAGGGACCTAAACCTTGTCACCACAATAAACAGGACATGCTGGAGGGATAGATTCCTGTCCCAGAGACTTCCCATACTCTGGAACAGGCTACCCTTCTATGTCAAGCAAAGTTCTTCATTAGCACTCTTCAAGAAAAATCTTGATGAGAGGATGGGAAATAGGAAATACACCCCGGGGATCACGTCTGTGTCTCTGCTCGACAGTGGCACAGGAAAATAACTTTCTTGAGTGGAGTAACCCAGGGAACCTTGTTGGCTAGGCTTACGCTGACCCTTAGGCCAATAGCCTAGTACCTACCTATGAACCTATGAACCTATGAAATCTGTGATACTACATTAAATCATCTTAATGTATAATGTAGTATAAACAAACAACATTGCACATCATACAGTCTTTATCTTGGTAATAAGATGTAAATAAATAATTACTTTTTATTTGATGATAGCATAGTTTGTCCTGCATGACCTGGAGTTTCAGTAAAATTGTTCCAGTTTGAGCAGCTAAAAAAAGACAGCAACCCTAGTGGCAGACTATTTTGTATAGTGATCCACCTATAAGTGGTATTTTCTGTAACTGCACCAGTTTTATAGAAACTGTTAAACTTGTACACAGAACTACTGATGTCATGTTCAAGAATTATGGTTTTGAGGAAGTGGTCAGTATGCTGCAATACAAATCAAGGGATAGCAAATCATCAGAAATGGGAAAATGCAATGTATGAAGACATTGGTACCTCAATTAAAAAAAATCTAACACAAGTTCAAGAACAGATAGTTTTACTTTTTGTACTGTGATTGTAAAATACTTTTGAGGAAAAATGGCAAGCACATTAGAACATTTTTCCAACATTCAGGATAACAGTTTTTTATTTTGCTAATCAATACTATTGAGTGTATCTGTAGGGAGAGGATCTTTCCCATGAAGTGGGTTGCTCTGATGTTTTGTTTTTTTAAGACATTTGTTGCCCTGACACAGCCACCCCAATTTCATCACAGACACAGTTTGGGTAAATAAGAAAATGGCAGTTGTAGGAAAGGGAGATTTACCATGTTGATGCACTTGCCCCAGTTGCTTTAAGATAGTACCTACCCAAGTTAACTGATCTAAATAAATTAATAAATATTAGAATATGACCCATTTTCTCAAGATCTGACACTGTAATTTATACACAGTCTTATTCACATTAAACTGTGCTGTCTGTTGCTGTTTGGTAACTGTATCAGCCTCTTATCATATGTGTCTTCTTTTGTTTAACCCCACAGTAACAGATCATAGGTTATGCTTGCAGTACATTTCAAGCTTTCCATTACTTGTTCAACAGCTATGTGAAGCATCTCTGGTGCTGATGAAATACTAAATATAAATCTCAGGAATTGATGCCTTCCTGATGAAACATTATGTGTACAAAGCTTAGAGTTGTCTTAATCTAGCTTGATCTGCCAAAGCCCTACGTTTGTATGGAATACCAAAATGAACTTAGCATTTGGCACTGTTGAAAGCCCATCCTTACCTACAAACATTAGGCAATGCTAACCTCAATGTTGATGTAGGGGGATAAAGCCATGTGATCTGGGTTTCATTAGCAGTTTCAGTACCTGGTGACAAGGTACAGGGAGTACGAGTGTACCTATCCTAAGAGGGGTACTCTGAGGGGGATCAGATTTCTCATATCTCTAACCAAAAGCAGGGCACACAGAAGATTTCTGGTTTGGGTAGGGTGGGCTGGTATGCAGGTATGCCTACACAGGGCCCTGGGCCTCATAAGCCGCTTTGGCCAAGACTGATTGCCACCCCAGCCTACTTTGAAACCAACACAGTAGGGGCTAGGGTTGGAGTCACACTAGGGCTGGAGTCACAACATTATTAGAAGTCCTTCCTCTGTGAGGAAAAGTTGGCAGTTCCTCAGCTCAGTCCTTCTCCTCTTGATCTTAACAGTTGCAAGTCGGGAGTTGGCTAACCCAATGAAATGGGTGGAAATTCCTGACATCTTTGAAACATATGTAGGCACAATCATGGCAATAGTAGAAGGGCTTATGGGGTGTCAAACTGCTGCAGAAGTCAAGCAATCACATAAGATGATACACATTAGCTGCAAAAAAATGGGCAGTGCTCCCTTTTAATCACTTAGATGGTTATATCACTTTAAGTTAATTTAAATTTTAATAATCAATTATTATCATCATGATCACTGATCTTAAATCTTGCAGATCAATTTATATGCAAGTCTTGTCCTTCACAACAGTGACCATACTATTCACCCTTTTTGTTGCTTCCAACTGTTTCTTAATAACATTCAAGCATTCTGTTTGTTTTGGTTCCTGCTCATTTTAATACTGAGAGTTAATGGTATCTTTCTGTGAGCATGTATTACGGTATTGCATCTAGACTCATTTGAATATTATATCCTCCTTGAAAACACCCTTTGACTGTAAATAAATTAGCATAATTACTCACTTGGCAAGTTAAGAGATGCAAATAATGTAGTGTTTCTTCAACAGCAATACCATCTTCTCTGGGGAAATATTTTTATCGCCTTTTTACTTTTATGATTATTCTCAGGCCAGGGCTCAACAACAAGCGCAATATTACTCTCCATTAGTTCATCATAAACAGTTTCTTCTCCATTTTTTGCAAATCTTCTCATATCACTGTGTAAATTATACCATCACATAATAGCACCATTGGGTTTGCTTTGGTCAGTATTAGCGAAGGAAAAATATATTTTCCAGAACTGACCAAAAATAGGGCCCAGGTTAAGATAGCTGATCACATTCTTTTTAAGTAGGAAATAGTTCTGAATGAATTCAAAAAACTGAAGATGCACAAACCAGTAGTTGCTGATGGGATTCAACCATAAGTTCTGAGCCAGGTGTGAACCCGTGACAATATCAATAATTATTCTTTTTGAGAAATCACTACATAGTAAGGTTCCAAATGCATGAAATGGAGTGTATGCTGTCCTGTTTAAAAAGTGGTTACAAGGCAGAAGATGAATAGTAAGACAAAAGATAGAAACTATCAACCTGACATTCTGAACTCAATTGTATTGAAACTTTTCAAACCACTGATAATAAAATTCTAATATTATGGGAAAATACTAAATGAGCAGAAGTCAAAAGGGATGATGCATTCAGAACAAAAGGATCATGACAGGGAAATATAATCAAGTTCTTTTACCAGGTAACGAGAGAACTGGATCACAAGAGTAGTAGAATTAGGCTGTTTAGACTTAGTAACTAGCTTTTGACATACTACTACATATAAGGTTAGTGAGCAAATTCTGACCTATTTAGACTTTAATAATGTTTTGACATAGTATCACATAAAAGGATGCTGATCAAATTGTGGTCTATTCAAATTTTAATAAGACTTTAGACATACCGCCACATAAAGGGACCAAATTAGGTAACTATGAAATAGGACCTAGGGAAACAGCACTGGTAAAAGAATAGCTAAACAATATGGCACAAATAGTTATGCTAAATGGAATTCATTCTTAAACGAAAGACAACCGAAAAAATATCAGAGGGGTCAGAAATAAGGCTGTTCTTTTTCAATATCTGTATAAGTGACTTAATTGAAGTCCTGAAAGAGAATGCTCATAGGTAAGCATTAGGCTAGCTGCTCTTGTGGGCCATTTTAATCCTAGCTAATTTTCCTTGGTAAGACTCAAACCTTGTACCTTTCACCTACAAGATAAGCACCTTAACCATTATACCAGTCAACAACATGTGCCATTTTAATGAAGATGCAAAGTTATGTAACACAGCTGACACAACAAAGACTGCGGAGATGGACTTCTTATTTTGCAATAGGACTGCACAGGAATAGGATTCTTTCTTTGATTTGTACAACTTCTGCAGTTCTTTGATTTGTACAACTTCTGCAGGCAAACTTATCTTATGCCAGATCATAAAGTACAAAATCTGCAGTTTCATACTACTGAGTCTCAGAACAGAGAAGGACTTCAGTGCTGTACAAAT